>NC_045740.1:24812309-24829958 GCF_008692095.1 Etheostoma spectabile | reverse complement strand
AAAAAGTGTTAAAATTGCAAGTGTGTTACTAATCTATATACAGGGTCAACTGGTCCTGTTCTATGGCTTTCTACAAGTCTAATGATCTCTGGGAAAATACTTTTAGAGGCAATCTAAAACACATTCCTAATGGCATCAGTTTAAAGTAGTCATAAAAGATGTGTAGGGTCACTGATAATCGTTACTGTTAATGTAGCGGATAATGCTTTTTTGAAAACTTAGTCAGTATTAACTGTACAAAGGATCTTTGTGTTGGGCCAATCATTTAGCAGCAGAGTTCAACAACACCTTGAGAAAGCAATGTCAACCTGCAGAACAATGAAAAAGTTAAAATACTTCCAACAAGAGAGGAACAAGTTGTCAGTATTGTCTGATCTAGTCCAAAAGAGTATATATTTTAGTGTCTGAGATGAGGTATTGCTGGATCTTGTCAACAGGAGTAGGCACATAACGTGCAGTAACGTGTACATTTAACTATTTCAGTGAAAGTGGTGACGCTTTGAATATTTACGCAGTTCTGTGCCGACAGGCCAGGTGGGTGATGCAGTTTGCTGGTTTTCTCAGATAATTGCAGACATCCATCTTGACACACTGTTATGATCCAAACTGTACATACAATATAATTGTAGCCAAGTCTTTAAACCAGCTCTGTCTTTGTGGCACATGCACACACACAGAATGGTCTAACCCAGATTCAGACAGCAGCATAGCCCAGGACAGGACAGCCTCTCTCTCTCTCTCTCTCCCTCTCTCTTTTTCTCTCTGTGTCCCAGAACAGAACAGCAGGGTATTTCCTTGTGGAACACTAGGAGAAACCCTGAGAAGTGAAACAAAGTCACAGGATATTCGCTGCAGCTATATGAAGGCACAATAGCAATCTAGTTCAAGGATTATGCAGCACTTTCTCCAACTTTTTTGGAGTGTGTGTGTATGTGTTTTCAAATGTGTTCATTGGTTGTTTATGAACGTTAATCCAACTTCTTGATGTCAATCCATGTAAGGAGGCAAAAAGGTCAAAGGTCAGGTTGCGGCTCCAGAACAAAATCCCAGGACATAGAATGTATTGTATGTATGTATGTATGAACTATATGTATACGTGTGTGTGTGTGTGTGTGTGTGTGTGTGTGTGTGTGTGCATACTTAGCTGATGCCCTGATCACCGATGATACATGCTGATGTAACTGATGTGGCATCAGGCTACCTGTGATTAGTTGGTTCCAGATAACACACCAGTGACTCACTGTGCTTTGTGGACGGAGCCATTCACTACAATCCTGTGACCTTGTTTCATCTGCAAGCCTAAAGCCTAACACACACGTTAACACACACATGCACACATACTGTTAGCAGTGAGGCAAACTGGAAAGCGCTGTTAGATAGTCAGGTATGAATCACCCTCATCCTCATAAGCTGGTTAAGAATGACATGGAGGAGTTTAGCAGATTCCTGGATTAGACTTTTTTCTTCCTGTCTTTCTCTCACCTCATCTCAGTGTGCCTGCGTTTGTCTTTTTCCTTTGTGTCCTCCTCCATCTCCCTTTGGCAGTGTATGAAATATTTTGGTATAACCAGTAGGCGATTTGTTCATCTTTACCAGGGGGATGGTTCATTTTGCTCAACTGCCTCATTAACAACTTTCCATGAAACCGCCCCCAGCTATATAGTTTAGAAAATATTATAGATCCAAAACAAAACTGACAAAAGAATAAGTCCCCCATTGCAATGTAGTCTGCCTCTTTAACACCATAGCCAGTGCTGTGTATTTATTAAAACCCAGGCCGCAATCAGAAAGTTGCAACAGCCGGGGCGCACTGCACTGCCTTTCTTGCTGTAAATGCCCCTAGACCATTTGCGTCTTTTTGTGTTTTTTGTGATCCCTGCTAGGCAACTATCAAATAACCCCTCCTCAGCCAGCTTTTTTAAAGTTAAATGACGTCTGCCGTTTTTTTGAAGTTTTTCAAATCAAACTTACAGGTATTCCAGGAGAAACCACGCCTTCAGCAATGCAAAAGCAGCTAGCACAACGCTTAGCTCTCATTGAAAACAATGACAAAGACCGATACTCACTACTAAGTGTTAAGAGGATTGTCTTTTGTTTTTTAGCTTCACCAAAATCAAAAACACAAGAGCAACATAATAAGGAATTAATTAAAAAATGTAGTGATCTGCTCTAACGTAAGCTTACAGGTTAGCTGTTAGCATGCCTGGCTAATTTACTACCTAAAGTAGTCAAGGGTCATGTCATTAGCTAATTACATTATATTGTGGGATTACAAGTTACATTAGAAAAGTCCCTTTTTCAAGACTGGTACCTCGACGATTGGAAGATAGGGATTTTGTCCTGATATGTATTTTTTTTGGAGAGTTATTTGCTACAGCAATTCTAGCAAAAAGATAAAGAGAGTGTTACCTTTGCCAAACTCCTTGGTTATTATTTTTCCGTAAAAAGTTGTGCTTTCTAAAAGTAAAGCATGCTGTTAATAAATAATAAAGCATAAATCTAACCTTTGTGTTGCCTGTCCAAGAATATTTTCTAAAATAAGCATCCAAACTGGGTTCTGTTGGAACAAATGAGAATTTGATTACAGTTCTATTTATTATACTGTATTATCTGGAGAATTAACAATGCTCACAATGCTAAAAGAGGAGAAAGCAGTAACACATCTGAGAGGCTTGAATCAGCATATACTTGGTATTTTTGGCCACTTGGCTCTAGGAATGGCAATGTCAGTATGTCTGCTCAACACATTCTCACTTCCAACTTGTAAAATACGGAAGCTTTGTCAGGTGCCTTTATTGTTGTTATGGACGCTAAAAGTCTCCTTTAGTGTCATGTAACACGCTTTACTTCACGCTTGGTCAGGACTATTGCCGTCCCTTTTGACTCTGTAAGGGTAAGGAAAAGCTTGTGAGTGGGCTTACGGTTCCGTGACTCACGGCAACGGGAAGGTGGGGTTAGGGGAAAGGTTGTGAGTGGGCTTACGGTTCCGTGACTCACGGCAACGGGAAGGTGGGGTTAGGGGAAAGGTTGTGAGTGGGCTTACGGTTCTGGGACAGTTGAGTTCAGGAAAAGTTCATGGGTGGGCTTATTCCTAATTTCCACCTGTTGTGGAACGGCTGCAGATCCGCTTCGGAACAACAATGGAGTCATTAGGTTACTATTAAAGGTATGTGTGTATTTCCACTGACTGTGATCCGCAGCCCTCCGGAGCAGATACGAAGAGCTTCTAGTTTTGCCGGATGCCGGAGAGCTCCGCAGCAATTCATCCCATGGCAGATAGGGCAGGACAGTCGAGCACAGAAACAAAATAAAACATCCGGTTAATTTACGTGCTCACGGCGGATCATGTTTCCCTGCACTTTACCTTGAAAACACAGCACAGAGTTGTTTCCTCTCTATTCCTCTGGATGGAAACAAGCTGTTGTTGATTTTGTGGTGAATGAGATTGGGAGATCTTGTGGGTCCTCGTGACTTCAGCTGTCAGTCATGGCCGCAGCCGTTTCAAAACAAATCTGGACCTGGAGGGCCTTGACAGACGGCGGAGCACGGAGCCGACACGCAGCGGAGAGAATTCACAACCGTTCTGCAGCCGGTGGAAATTAGGAGTTACGGTTCCGTGATATGCATGAATGATAAAGAATAAAGCGGCTTCACTGACACGCCCATCCACCACCCCGACCAACCTTCCTACGCAGAATTTCCCCCTTACATACTACTTGCTAAACCCATTCAATACACGCAGAAGGGTGCTTTTTTTTGTTGTGTCAGCCACTGTCTAAACGTCCGTATTTTACGCTGAAGAGTGACAACGGGTTGGTCTGTTGGTCCACCACTTTGGTATAGATTGAAATACCTGATCAACTTTTGGATTACCCTATTGATCCGAATATAAGACTTTTTTTTTTTACCTTGAAATTCGTCTGAAAAAGTGGGGTTGGAATCTAGACTTTTATTTATGGCAGTACACACACAACGACAGATGTCACCAACAAAACAAAACAAGTTAAATGTGTGTTGCCCTGATACTTGAAATGAGTCACCGTCCCTCACAGCTAGCTAGTGCCAGGGCCTGAAACATGGAAATACACAGAGATTGTCTTAAACAATGTCTCAGTTGGACACAAGCCAGCTGATGGTCGCGCTACGACTCAGCTGTTCAAGTCGCAGAGGCTGGTTTTAGAATGTAAGGGTAAGTACGCTGGTAAAGTCAGCTATAAACTATAGACATGAAATGATCTATAGTCCATTTAATGTTAATGTCACAAACAGCTGGTAGAAATGGCAGTTTTAGACAGAGCCTCAACAACCGCCCAAAAGCACGGGAATGCTATATGGTCAAGCCAGATAGAGAGAGACTGAAGAGAGAGAGAGCCCGCCGCTCAACTGCTCAACAAAGCAGTGAATCAGCAAAATAAAACATGTTTTTGCCGATTCATCATTAGAAGTGTATCTGTAGCAAGCATCTCACTATCACTAACTTAATCCACATTCGTATGTAACAAATTACATATCCAGCTACAAAAAAAGCCTAAAAATCGGAAGTTGTGCTGCGTTCCAGACCGTTTTTAGCCCGTAAGTTACGACTTCAAGTCACAACTCACGACTTGGTAACGTCCCAGGCAAAGTCACGACAAACCCTTCTAGCTGGCCTTAGCTAGCAGCTACCAAACGTTGGCGTTAGCTAGCGCTAGCTGATACAAGAAAGACCGGACCCTCCTTTGTAGCGCTTGCGACATATTTTGGGCTTAATGTAATATAAAGTTATCAACATAACCTGTAGTAGTACACACTTGTATGTGTATTGTTGTGATTACAATGTGCATAATTACTTTATGTTGCCTTTTCATGACGATATTATTTCTATTTCCCACCAGCATCTGTACAGCATCAACAGGGGCCGCCATTGTTGTTTATGTGTGTGTGACATCAAAAACTGTTACTGTGAGTACAGCAATCTGGTGTGTGTTCACATGGTAAGTTACGGGTTTGACAGCCATTCCAGGGCACTTTCACGGCTAGAAGGTTGTAAAAGCACAGGTTACGGGTTGCCTGGAACACAGCATTAGAACGGAAGTACAACAAGGGTTGTAATGAAGATGTGTCTAAATATAGCCAAAGAAAATCTTACCGTGGTTCTCAAAGCAGCAAGGAGAGTGTGTGATTATGTGACTTAATAACGGAATGATGCCCATTACCAGATCAGTCATTCAGCTCAAGGCCTTGGAAATATACCTTGTTTTATTCAATGTGTTTTTATTAGAATAGTTTTCAAATCAAATTATATTCCTTATTAAAACAAGATATGGTCTTTAAAGTATTTTTCCAAAAATTTGTAGTCTTAAAAGAGGGAGGGTCGTCTTATATTTGGACCAATACGGTATTTGCCATAAAATGCCATGAGACATTCATTGTGAGAATAAAACCTAACAATGAGTAAATCTTTCGGCCACTGCTGTAATTACGTCGGCTCACTACAATTATTCTGGTAATGATCGTTGATGTTGAATACGTAACACCTTTTAACTCCACCTTTTATTTTCCTTTTTAGTCTCCTCATGCCAATCTCCATTACACCCTCTTGTCACACACTCCTGTCCCTTCCTCCTCATCACCTCACTTCATCTCTCTTTCCTTTATCTGTTCTTGCTTTCAACCTGCAGCTCTTGTTGTCTTTTTCAAGACAGTGATTCATGAAACAGGTTGTTCCCAGGAAAAGACCGGAGTGGGACAAGAAAGACCAGACCCTCCTTTGTAGCGCTGTGGAGGAAGATGTGACAAAGCGAGACTAGGAAATTGTGGAGGACAGGATGGGAGAGAGAGAGAGAGAGAGAGAGAGAGAGACAGAGAGACAGAGAAACAGAGAGAGTGTTGGGGTGTGAGAGCCAAGGTGAGAGCGGGTTGTGCCAAGAGTGTGTTTGCATGGGTAGCAGATTATTCATGATATTAAAACACTGTGAAAACGTGATTTCTGTCAAAAAGGTGATGTGATTATCTCATTTGAAACAGTAATACTAGTAAGTCACTAAGTCTTCTCTCTTCTCACACCTCTTCTCACACCTCACCTCCCCCCACAACCAACAGGCACGCACTCACACACACAGCGGTGTTGAGTATTCTGTGGGCCCGGCGTAGCAGCGCTGGTAGAGAGTGGCAAACAGAAACATTGAGGCAGAGAGTAAATCAATGGCTATCGACATGCAACACTGCATCAAGACTGTTACTGCCCAGACAGAGAAAAGGGAGGGAGGGATGGAGAGGTTATTTTACAGGAGAGCCCTTTGAAAGACAGAGAAAGATAGGCGAATGGAAAAAAGGGTAGTTAAGAGGAGGGTTGTAATTGAGAGAAAGGATCTGATATAACTAGAAAGGGGTGGGTGGGACAAGAGGCAAATGAAAAGCGGATTGTGATAAAGAAGGAAGGAGCGATTAGGTAATGGAAGAAAGGAACATAAAAGAAATAAAAGATAGAGCAAAGGCGATATGAAAAGAAGGCTGTAAAGGAGCAGTTGGAGAGATGGAGATGTTTTAAAAAAGCCTGCCAGGCAGAGGCAGTGAGATGAAATCTTTTCTGATAGTAAATACAATTTCAATTTCGTGCAAATGACTACAGAGCCTGTAAACTGATACGGAATACAAACCACCACATCCTACTGGAGCTCTGTGATAATTGTCCCCCCGCAGCAGCTTTGTGAGGTATCATGTAATATGTTGCTGTTCACAGTCTTGTGTGTTTCTCACCCTCTGGCTCAGGTGTCTTTTATAATGACATTCGTCGGGCACAACCACAAACAATAACTCTCATATCGATGAAGTGGTGTATACTGCATGTTTTACAATAATACCTGAGAAGAAATGATTTACATGAGCTCAACAATGACGTGATTGTGTGGAGCTGTATTATTTAAGTTTCCATTATCACAGGGAACAAAGGCCTTCCTTAGTGTTACTAGGCACACAGTAAAATACATAATGAAGTGATTTTTCCTATTTAATTAATCCATTGTCCATGTCCACATGATACATGCCTTCCATATTTGCAGCGCGTGTAGCTGCTGTTCTATGCACATGCTGAAGGGTGCTTTTTGCGTTGTATCTGACACTGAGAGGCGCTGCCCAAGGGTCCTTATTTGGCGAGTGGGAGTGAGAACAGGTTGCTTCTACAGGAGCATAAACCTTCGTTTCACAATCTCGTAGCTCGTGGCAAGTCTACCTCTGATGGTTTTAGACTTTTCATGGTCAATAACCAAAATCCTTCTGGGGAAAATGAATGGGTTTTTACTTCTGGAATCACACCGTTAAGCCCTATAATGGCGTTTTGCACCGCATGGTACCTACTCAACTTGCCTTGACTCTGCTTGCCTTTATTGGTTTTCCATTATGAAAAAAAGTCCCTGGTACCTGCCAACAGGTACTTTTTTTAGTACTACCTCAGTCAAGGTTCCAAGTGAGCTGAGGCGATACCAAAAGGTGACGTGCAAACCTGCAGACTACTGATTGGTCGGAGAGAATCGTCACTATTCACTGCGTCATCATTGCTAGCAACGAGGGGGCGGGGGGTGGGGGGTGTCCTGAACAAACCCGCTGTGTTTAAGTAGTTTAGCCAGCAGGTTTTTTTTTTTTTTTGCTGCCTCCAGCTTCTTTTGAAACTAAATGTGTCTTCTTGCTGTGGCAACAGCCACATGCCGAGAATCAAAAGCAAAACACCTTCCACGTTCTGTGTGTGTGTGTGTGTCGTGTTAGGTCTCGGCAGTTTCCTGATATGACGACCAGCCACGCGCGCCTCACACATGAGGCGGTTTTAATCTGCAATAGTAAAAGGAGGACGGGGCACCGCGGTCGAGCCGAGGCGAGGCGAGTCGAGCTGGTACCATTAATGGAAAAACGCCATAAGTCTGGTGTGTTTGGAGATACAGTTGACCAATCAGTATTGGAAGGCCATCTAGATAGCTGGATACCTTTGATCAGTGTGAAATATGCTAAGTTCATGGCTCCTAGCAACCACTACCGCAACATTGAATTTTTGAGTTTTGCGAACACAGTTTCCATGTGAAAATTATGTTTTCAGATTGTTTTCTTACAGTTTTCCAACCACACTGAAACACTCAAATGTCATTAAAAAAATGGCTAAAAGTCTTCTTTATCTTCTTTAAGTTGGCAAACAACAAGTCTCTGCATCATAGCTAACATCTGGAGTCTTAGCTCTTTAAACCTCTGTTCTGTCCCCTCTGGCTTTCTGCGATCAAACACTGTGATGTAAAACAGCCCAACTCAGGATTTACAGTAGCTGTTATTACAGTAGCATATTTTTCTGATTTGTCAGACTACTAAAGGAGCATAAAATTGTGAATTCAAAAAGCTGTTTTCAGGTGAGAAAAATGTTGGCTCAGTATGGACAGAAGGTCAGTGCGAAGAGAAAAAGTTCTCTTTAGCCTGCCTAATGGGCCTGTATACTAACTAGTGTCCACCATGTCAGGTTAATTAGTTGTGTGTTGAACAATAATGGTTTTTATGTGTGTCCCAACAACTTCAACAAGATCACTTTCAGAATAATTGTGAGGACAACAAATTCCTTAACTTGCATACAGTCACCTGAACTTTATTTTTCTTCCAACCATTAAAGGATTAGGAGGCCCATATTGCAAGGTATCCCATCAACCCTTGGGCAACAAACACAAGAATCCAATTAGGGATGCATTATATATTAGGGATGCAATTGTCGCTTAAAAATGTCACGGTTAATTACTGGTAAAGAGTGTCAACTGACTGCTGGTTATATGTAGCAGTGTGTGCAGTTCTTAGTTGACCTCCATGACAACATTAACGCTCACGTATGCATAATTATCAGGAAACCGTGATAATTTTTTTGACTATAATCGTACCAACTAAATCTATAATCGTTGCATCCCTAAATCCAACTAGTTGACTTCTGAGAGTCTTGTGTGTATTGAATAAACGAGGGTTTAAACACAAATACCCATGTATCAGTGAAAAACTGAAATACTGTGTTGCACTGTTGGCACTTTCATTGTGTTTTTTTTTTTTTTTTTACTTTTGGACAATGGTTTTCTATGTTCTGTCCTTTTGATCGAGAATTCCTTATCTCCTTCCAACCTGCTGTACTTTTTTCTTCTTAAATGTATTTGGACACTGCTAATGATTCTTTCTCGATTTATTTATTGTCCTCTATACATTCTGTGTGTCTTCTGTGTGTCAGGACGGCTCATGCACAGGGAAAAGCCGAGGCAGCGGTAGGAGCAGCTCAGAAAGCCCAGGAGGAGAGTCGCATGGCGAGGGTCACTGCCAAGCAGTTCTCCCCTTCGTTCCAGCACCCAGGAAATGGTTGTCACACACACCAAAATCACACATACATGTACTCATACTGTAAGCCGCACATGCACAGAATCCACAAACCAAGCAAAGCAGACACAAACAAAACAACACATGTGCCTACACATGCATAAACCAACAAAACAGAAATGTGTGTGTGTATGTGTGTGTGGGATGGTGATAAAGGTCAGTCAACCACCCTCTAGCTTTGCGTTTCTGCCTCTGTCACTCACACCTGTACAGCACTGCAGGTAGCCAACGCCAACCCACAAGAACATGCAGGCACTACCTAGCACAGTGACACACACACACACACACACACACACACACACACACACACACACACACACACACACACACACACACACACACGCTGACTTTATGACACATACTGTACCCTCCCACACACAGATACCTGAGATGACAGTGATTGTTCTTTTGCCATCTTTTCTGCTCTCAGCGGCTGTTTGTTTCTATTGTGAGGACATCATGTCAACAAGTATCAGTGCTGACATTTTGCAACATGTTTTTGTTGATTTGTGCATGGACATCATCATGTACCCTTCTATTTCCTTTGTATTTGTTTGCAGATAAAAACTAAGTGACGGAACAAAGATTATGGGGTCAGAGAAGGGAGGGTAGATTGATTTTTTTGGGAAAAGCAATGGAGGGTCCTTCTACTTTTGTCATCCCAGATTCAATCTGCCATTGGAAGATTTATTGTAAACAAATGTTTTAAAAAACTAAATAGATCACACATTTCTTTCTGGAGTAAACGTCTCTAAAAGGCCTGGCCAAGCCACTCAGGCATCGTGTAAAAGATTTTATGGACATATTCATCATATCATTTATCAGATCATGTTTGCCATAAATTGTTTTTGGGTGGGGTCCAAAGAAAAAAATAATAATGTTGAAGGAGGTTATGTTTAAATAATTTAACTAAAAAATGAAGAGTAATGCCCACCTCCCCACCTTAATCATTTTCCTATATCGTCCCTTACATGTTTGGAGATAATGCATGACATTGTTGGCTGTACTGATAGTTATTGTCATTTAACCCATGTGTTGTCTTCCTGTCGACCATGCAACCTTTTGTTTTTCTGGGTCAAAATTTTAAATTAAATTATTATTTTTTGTCGCTTTTCCCAATGTTTTTGTCACTTTTTTCCAAACTTTTTGTCACTTTTTCCGATGCTATTTAGATTTTTGCTGCGATTCTTTTGACGTTTTAGTTGTTCTTTTTGACATTCTTTTATCCTTTTTTTTCCTCCATGTGCAATGAAATTGAATACATCCCACTTATTCAATAAAAGTAGTGAATTGGTTGTTGGTTTTACTTGTGAAGAGCCTTTTATGGAACCACCCACGTTATTTATTTTGATAATTTGGTTGAAAGAAACCCAAATTCTGATATTAGAACTTTTTGAAAATGGGTCCCATTTGACCCAAGGACAACATGAGAGTTAAATATGTTTTAAGAAGTAAGCAGCAATGGCAGTGTCATGCCAACAAGTATGAAGACAGCTTAGCTTCCCCACCCCACCGCCACCCAAAATGTCCCATCTTCATTCTGATGTTGTCTGTCTTTTGCAGGCATGGAGGTGCAGCGTCCAAAACGTCAGGTGTCCAGCGAGGTGGAGGGTGAGGGGTTGTCGAGTAGCGCTGGCACCGCTGACAGCCCCGACCTTTATGTAAAGAGCGCAGGCTCCGACGACCCGTCTAACGACGCCGCCACCCCTGATCTCAGCCCCCCTTCTTCCTCACCGCCCCACACCCCTCCTCCCCCCGCCAGGCCGTCCCAACGCAGCAAGAGTGCCCGCTTCCACCGGCAAAGCGCCGTGGACCACGGGGACAAGGGGAAGGACGGAGGAGAAAGGGGTGAGAAAGGTGGGGGAGGAGGGCAGACAGAGATCCAGGTGTTGATGGAGGGAGGAAGTGGGGGAGGTGAAAGCGGAGGAGGAGGAAAGGGGGAGTACACGCGGGCCAACAGCTGGAGCGAAGACAAGCGGAGAGGGATGTTGTCGAAAGGAGGAGGTGTGCCCAGCGGACGGGGATCGAGCCGCACCAACGGACACAAACACAGCTCCTCCAATCACAAGTCCCGGGAGCATGGATCGTCCAATCACAGACAGACCAGAGGGGACAGGTGGACAGAGTCGTCCTCGTCCGCGTCTTGGACGTCGGGGCGCAGGGGCGTGCATGGTAGGGGAGGGCGGCTGCTGGAGCAGGATGAGGAGAAAATAAGCAATTATGAGATGGAGATGAAACCTTTACAGCCTAGAGACTCCACTACCCACAAGCCCCATGGGCCCGGGGAGGAGAGGCCGGGGCATAGTCATGCTCATGGAGAGGAGCGTCTGCACACCGTGCAACGACAGAGGCATAAGAACCGTGAAGGGAGGGAAGAAAAGGAGAGGAGGGAAGGGGTTAAAGACTCAGCGCACAAGCTGGACAGACCGGGGGAAAAGATGGATTCACGGCCTCTACGCCGGGACCTCACTCTCTCCCCCCCGCTGAAGTCCTCCCCCATCACACCGGAGCAGCAGGACCACAGCCTCATGCAGACCAAAGGCAACCCGGTAAGGCTCATACTGATACTAACACATTTCTGGTTCACACAATACTTATGGCGGTTTTCCACTGCGTGGTATCTACTCGACTCGCCTCGACTCTACTTGCCTTTTTTGGTTTTCCATCACGAAAAAAAGTCCCTGGGACCTGCTACCAGGGACTTTAACCTCAGTCGAGGTTCCAAGCGAGCCGAGGTGATACCAAAAGGTGACGTGGAAACCTGCAGACTGCTGATTGGTTGGATCACTGCGTTGTTAGCAAGAGTGCGGAGTGTGTGTCCAGAACAAACGGGACATTTAAAAAAAATCTAGCCAGACACCGACAGATTATCTACTCTCTGCACTATTCTCACTTTTCAACTATTCAATATTAAGGGCAATTAGGGGCTTTTTGTCGTTTCCAATATTGCACACTGTTACTTTAAAAAAAACAAGACAATACATCAAAGAAAGTTTTTATTTAGCTTTTCAAGTAGCGCATCAAACCCTCCCGCACATCCCGACCTTCTTCCTCTGCACCCTGTGACAGTGTCCCCCCTGGCTCTGCTGGCCCAGATGCATCCCAGTCGTTGTCATAAGCCTCTCCATGACTCTCATGAAGATTATACGAAGCACAGCAGGTCAGAACCTGAGATCTCACCGGTCGGACATCGCCCACCAGACGGTCTGCGGCGGCGATTTTGCAAAGCGTGAATGCTCTGAAACACAAACAGTACACAGCATACATGTTGGTGTGTAATCGTGGTTGCTAAAGTTCATGGACTTTATATAACGCTAGCGTATAGTAAATACTCACCGTGGCCCCTAACACATGCAAATGTTAGCTAACGTTACCAGGAAACTTAACTTACCCTTTCGTGTCGGCGAACAACCGTCATGTCGACGTCTGAACTCCGTCGGAATTCCCAAACTCCTGTTTTTTTCAGTGGTGATTGGTGAAAACAATTCTTCTGGCTGTGGCGAGTAGCCGACGTGCTGAAAATTACATCATCACGTGTAGCTATGGTGACCAGCCACGCTGAGGCGTTACTCATTTTGCAATGGAAAACGGACGAAGAATGCGTCGAGTCGAGTCGAGCTGTTACCGCAGTGGAAAAACATCATTAGAGTGGAGAGGAACTTTCGGTTTGTGTTGATTCTAGCGGCCCCTTTGGACAAAAGCTGTAGAGTCTTCACCACACCTGCTGTCTGAAGGATCTTTACTTTTGCATAGCTGCAAAATAGAATATCCATGTTTAAACCCTTATACATGCATATCGTGGATAAATACTATACTAGATCCAAAATCTACCGTCATCTAGGAATAGTAACAATAATAATAATAACTAAAGCCCTATTCACATGGGATTAGTATTACCTGGTGACCTCTACTCATTTGAATAATTTTAATTTAATCACGGGGGTTGTATGTAATTCCATCAAAATTCCACCATAAATGACCTACCATATTTTGCCGAATATAGAGATCCTGTGATAATATTAGTCCTGCGCGAATCGACATGTCTGTGATTTGGCGGGGTTGTAGGTAATTTTTTTCAAAGTTTTATTTTGTTGGCGCCTTTTTATGCCGCTCGCAAAGACGGATATGGGATCATGTGGGGGGGACACCGTCTTTGAAGACCTATTTATATCTGCCCGACCGGAGAACTCCATCCCCAAGTCAGCGCTTCGTCCGAGGGCTGGCGGTGATGCTGTCATGCTTCCCAGAGCACGTTTTAAAACCTGAGGTGATCGTGCCTTTTCTGTGGTGGCTCCGAGGCTCTGGAACTCTCTCCCTTTAGCCTTGAGAGCCTTGGATTCTGTGGAAACTTTGAAAAAACACCTGAAGACAAATCTTTAACTAGCAATATGGCTTAGTATTTTATGTGTTGTTGTTTTTATTTGTTTTACTGTAAAGCACTTTGTGGCCTCACTTGTCTGTAAAAGGAGCTATATAAATAAAGTTTACTTACTTACTGACTGTATTGGTACCGCTGCGGTTAGGTGATGCGCCTCTGGTAACCCTTTCCAGGCCTGGCCCAAAAAGATACAGAACTTCAACCCAATTGCAGTGCAGCGGCCTAGCCCTGGCCGTCCTCCGTGCCTCCGAGTACCCAACTCTCAGGCTAGGCTACGGATATGTCAGTAAATTTGAGTAAAATCACAGGCTTCTTCCTTTTCCATTCCGAATGCGCTACATGCAACTCTGTCTGTCCCCAGATGCAACTAAACCAGTGTGAATAGGGCTTTAGATTTAGATTTATATAGCACATTTCATGAAACCCAAGGACACTTTACACAAGAATGGGGACAAAAACAAAATGGTAGTCCTACACAAACATGTACTGAAAAGAAATAAAAAAACGAGCGCTAAATGGAAGGGGGACGTAATTGCATGTAGGCTACCAACGTACAACTATGTCTGGCATTGTAAAGTTATGAATGAAATAGACATATTACATACTGTACCTGTCTAGGAGGACGGGGGCCAATTTTGAATTCTTTACAATCCCATAATTGTCTCCATCTGATAAAAGCCTGACCGAGGTTAACTCGGGTTTTTGCCCATCATCTCAAAAACCTCTCTGGTGCACAGGCAGTTTGAGTTGAAATTTAGCAGAAAACGGGGTCTCACACAGATCATTGCTTTCACCTCACGAGCTACTGGGTTTAAACAGTAACTATGTACAAGTTATTATTCTTTTGTGATGTGCCAAATTAAGGAAAACAATGTGTTCCATTAGGGCAGATTTGCCTTTTGCAGCTTTAAATCTTTGTTAGGATTGCACTTGTGTTTGTTTTATACTGTATAAAATGTCAATCAATTTTGTAATTTGATTTATTTTTATTTTTATTTTTTGTGAAAAAATGGTTCTTATATGTATTACATTTTCTAATCTAGCACATGTACAATTTAGAACAACAAAAAACCACTCAACACGTTGTGAACTTTTTTGTAGGCCTAAATATATGGAGGCAAACAAATGCCATAGTAATAAAAGAAATATGTAAGCAACTGGTCACCTTCCGATATGAAATGAAATAACTACTGAATGCTTCATGTTGAAGCCTACACACAACTGAATGTATAGCATTGAAATATTTTCCTTTGAAACCCATGTAACTGTGTTTTATAGTTAATGTGGCTGATTGGATATTTTCCAGGACTGTGTAAGTGTGGTTAGACTGAGTGATTGACATCTTCCTAAGTCACCTGTTAGAGCGGGACGAATGACACCTTTATCATCCTTATTGGTAGAAAGAATTAGTGTCCTAATATGTTCCCATCTAAGCTCCGGCCCACCTTCAACCTGAGCAGAGTCTAATCAGCCAGACGAACTGAAAACACCTTAGTGGGTGTTCAGAGGCTTTAGGATGTACAGTTTAAAAAACCTTTCTTTTTTGGGGTGGTCATAGATTCAGACCAGACAAAACTGAACTTCCAGTCACTACTCTCAACCTCGCTTTATTTATAATGTGATTGACAGAACGTAACCTGATTACGTTGATATCTTGTGCTCCACCTCAGCTTCCTCTATCAACTCCTCAGTCCTCCTCCACACCTGCTGTTTGGCCTGGGGAAGTCTTGCATTGCCAGATGGCCATTGGCATTTCTTTAAACCAATTACAAACACCTTGGGCAGCTCGGACACAGTCAAGGTGCCTCTGCGAAATAGCCTCGGTAGAAACTTGTTTTGGTAGAAAATGTGCACGTAGGGAGGCAAGCTCTGGAAATACAATGGCTGTCAAATGTTTGATGACAGTTCTACTCAAAAAAAGCTTAGTTCTAGCTTGGAGGATGTTTCCCAAATCGTCAGGAGTTTAGAATGCCAACACAAAGAAAGCAGAAAATGAGGGACATCTGGACAAAAATGAGGGACATCCAGAGGAACCTCGGGCGGGCACCGAAACTATCCCGTAAATGAAACATCATCAAAATACGGTAGGCCCGGGTTAAATCAATCAGCTCACTTCTCTAAAGACACTGATATCATAACCCTTGTCTGATCAATTCTATCTAGGCTCAATTTCTTATATTTGGTGGTTCACATGCTGGTGGTTCACATGGTTCACATGGTGGTGCTGGTGGTGATGGCGCAGTGGATATAACACACACCTTTGGTGTGGGCGACCAGGGTTTGATTCCCACTGCGCTACATCAACAACACAACGCCAATGTGTCCCTGAGCAAGACACTTAAGCCCTAGTTGCTCCAGAGACGTGCAAACCTGCAACACATATAACAATTGTAACTCGCTATGGATAAAAGTGGCAGCTAAATTACATGTAATGTAATATTTTGAGTTGGTGAAGACCAAAAACAGAGCCAAAAGGATCTTTTGAACTCTCGTATCTATTGAACTTTTCAAGTCAAGAGGACACAAACAGGTCCAAATAAATGCTGATGCTGCTCCATGGGTGCTGGATCTACTTGTTTGCTAACTAGTCAGCCAAATTAACTTAAAAGGTGATAATGTTTCAGTGTCGTGTTTATAGTATATAGTCGCAATTAAAATTTTGTATTGCGTCACTTAGAAGACTCAACTCCTTAAGGCATTTTTTTGCTTCCAAACCATCAAAGTATTTTGAAATTAGAATTTTCATTTAGATGGTGATGGTGGTTTGAAATCCTTTCTAAAATCGTATTGATTAATAAATACTTATGTATGGTTTAATGAAAATCCAAAAACATAAACACTGTGCCTGGTTTTTACAGGTGTGGTAATGCTCTAACACAGGGGTCTTCAGCGGTTTTTAAGCCAAGGACCCCTTAACTTAAAGAGAGACGGAGCAGGGACCTCCTACCACATATACTGTATAAAATTGAGTTGCAAACTCGGCCTACAGTAACGTGTTTGGCGGCCTAAAGCCTTTAAACGTACCTTTTTCTGTATTGTTGGCATCCTTTCATAAATCATGTTTTAATGTAAAATATATATTGAGCACACTGAATCCTTAGGATTAACTGTGCCTGTGGAAGGTTTTATACCTTACCAATAGGCCAGTAAGCAGTAGGAAGTGCTGACAATTAGTTGAAGCGAGGTGCTGTCCCGTCATTGTCCCCATGGTCAGAGCCAGAACCAGAGATGGTACGGACAACTTCTGTGTCCTATCAGCAGGGACAGCCGTGTGTCTCCAAGGGATGGAAGCATCAATGATTGTCAATTGGTAAAAGAGATATCCACATACTATGCAGATCTATGCACTTTATTAAGCATACATCATCATGCACATATACGTTGGTAATGTAAAAAAAAATGATTATAGCAGCTTTAAATTTCAGAAGTTTGAATAGTGCATGGCTCGGTTTGGCCTTAATATCACCCTGGACAGCAGCTGTATGGGGCATTTGTCATATCTGTCATGTCACTGCCACACATTGATTTTATTAAAAGGATTTGTTGTCCACTGTCATGAGGATACATTCCATCCCCAGTGACATAACATAATGTTATCCAACATATTAAGATAATCCTGGGGGAGAGGCACAAGGTTTAACCTTGTAAAATAAAGAAAGCTTTTTTTTGTACTACGAGCAAGCAGTGGGGATTACGCCGTTTTAATATAATTTTTGGCTACGTCTTGACTCAGGCTGGAGGACGGCCCCAACCCCGCTAATCCTGGATAATAATACGGTTGCAGCATTAGCTAATGAAACCAACAGGAAAATCAGCTGCAAGGGAAAACCACTCATCGTACGCCGCAGACATGCACTGAGCTCATTATAAATCAAGCTCTCTCTCTCTCTCTCTCTCTCTCTCTCTCTCTCTCT
>NC_045740.1:24810261-24812299 GCF_008692095.1 Etheostoma spectabile | reverse complement strand
CACACACACACACACACACACACACACACAAACGTACACGTAGTGTGTGTAAACTGTTAAATACAGTTCCACACAACTTGCTCACTTTAATCACTTTAATCCAAATTTGTCTGCAGCCGTGTGATGAATTAAGTCAGTTATTTTGTAGTTTAGTGGCTGCTGCTGCTACCTGCTAAGTGAAAACATAAAGCATAAATACACACACACACGCACACACACACATGCACACCAAACACAGATATACAGGCAGTAAGAGAACAACAGCGGTCCTCTCTGCACCTTAGTAACAGCAGTCTGGCAAACTAGCCCCTTCCTCACAGAAAGCCCCCTATTGGTTAACCAGCGCTTTGTTGCTAGGGAACAGCTTATGCCTTGCTTCAATGGTGGCCAATCAGTGGGCGTGTGTCAGTGACAGAGGGGTGGGTGGAGGTTGTGTGTGTGTGTGTGTGTGTGTGTGTGTGTTTGAAGCTGCAGAGAACCAAGTGAGATTTGTGTAAGACTGGTTCACAGCATACACAAATACTATCACACTCTGTGAAATACACACAGGGAATGTGCAAACACCATGGGTTGCTCTGACACACCGACGCACGCACACACACGCACGCACGCACACACACAAAGGACCTGTTTTTACCAATCACTCAATCAATCAAACTTTACTGTTATGGTGCTTTTTGTGGAAGATTGCAACACAAATTATGCATTACATAGAAACAGAAAAAGATATACTCTTTTATTGTGTCTAGTATAAAACCTCAGACAAAAAATCAAAATAGCACTTCACCTCTGTGTCCACTCAAAGACTTCAACCAGTTGGCATCATGGAGCACAGAAACAAAACCTCTGTGCATCCCAAAGGCAGGAACAATAAGATGTGTTTCCAGATGGCCGAGCTCTTCATGGCCCACAACAACAAAGAGTAGCATGATGACAAAACATCTTAAAATTAAAATTACATTGAAAATGTAGGAACAGGTTAGTTGATAAAAAAAAATGATCTAGGAAATAATATCTCAAGATTTTGCTTGAAAACAGATTGTGATGCCATTTGCGTAATACTAAAACCTGCTTCTCTATTATGTTGTTTTAACGCTGCATGACACAACTTTACTCAACTCTTTCTAATTTGGTCCTATTTGGTACCAGAGTAACGTGGTACCTGGTACTTTTTTGTACCACCTCAAAAAACATGGATGGCCCGGACACGGGACGTCCTGCACCAACCCACCATTTCTAAATAGTCGCATTCTCTCAAAATCAGATGGTAAAAAATGGCAGCCCGCAAAACTGTTGCTGTACACTACACACTATGCTCTACAACTGACAAAGTGCAGACGTTTATCTTTTTGGATACCGTTGAAATGATTCAGCAAGTGAACCTGAAATTGAATACAATACGAAAAAAACTAGAGCAACGTGTAAAATTACAGTGGATACATTTTTTTTGACAAGCACAAGCGACAAGTGGTGAGAGCAAGGAATCTCACCCACTTTGTCACATCCATCACACAATCCAGTTGTTATTACTGTATAATTTGTTTGAGGAATTATGCTAAATGAATCTTACATACCCCCTGCTGTACTTCAAAGTACCCCCATTTGAGAAACACTGATCTTAGTGGTAGATCATGGAACAACTAAAAGGCCAGTGCCAGAGGACGGAGCAGATTTAGCTGAGACACATCTTTAAAGTGTGTTTGACAGGTAGTCAATCACTATTCTAATGAGTGTTTAGAAAACCAATAGCGATGTAAAAAGACAAATCTACTACCCGTAACATAATAATAACCTGACTGTGAACAGCAAACATGCTGCTGCATTTTGGCTGGTCTGCAGTATATGTAAAGCTTTCTTAGGTGGGCCACAAAAGAAAACATTACAGTACTGTCATGCCTGCAAGTGATAAATACAGACATAGGTCTGTCAGGATCTATGTCAGTAGAGTTGTGGTTGCACTTTCCAAAGATGATAAAAGACAATGCTGGTGATATTTTATTTTATATTTGAGCATCAAAATTCAATTGAGGATTAAAAA
>NC_045740.1:24808828-24810251 GCF_008692095.1 Etheostoma spectabile | reverse complement strand
AGGGTATTAGCTCGAGGCTTGGTCTTTTGTGTCAAGGATTTTAAGTCAAAGTCACGGCACAACTTGCATCTTGGAGCCGGTGCTCTAATAATTAAAATGTATTTTTCTTTAATGGTTTGTGACATTAAAGAGTATGATGGTGGGTTGTGTTGTAGAATGCCTAATCCTGCACAATTTGTGTGTAAAATGTATGGCAATAAAAAATCACTTCTCTGTTTACAGATAACATTTACAATAGTTGGGCATTCTACAAGTCCTTTTTGCAGAAGAGTTGTAACACTAACTCTCAGCATGTCCAACTGTTTAAAGGTGCCCTGCCACATGTAATTCATTGCTTTGTGGTAATGTCCGAAGTTCTACCATGGACTCTGTAATATTTTTTGTGGAAAAAATATCTTGGTTACCTTGTTTCAAGCCATTCTAGCGGGGTCTAGAACGCCTGCAGGAAGATTCAGCTCGATTTGTGCCAGTCCTCATTAATATTCAACAAGCTAAGCTTCTTGACTCTGATTGGCTAACAGCTAGCCAATGAGAGCTTGGCTATCAGTATCCTTTACCCAGCACAACTGGGGAAGTTCATTTTCACATTCACAACATAACACAAACACATATAGACCTAACAAATTTCAAAAAATGCAAGTAAAGACGGTTTTGTGTGGCAGAGCACCTTTAAGAGGCAGATCCTGCTACCATCCATTTTATATGATTTACTAGTTGAAAATACTAATTAAAGTTTACCTCAAGTTATTCAGTAATCAACTGACTACTTTTACAGCGTGGATATGGATATGAATATCTAGAAGTCAGGAATTGTACTACAGTGCATGGATCACTAAAAAGCACAGATTTCTTAATAAATAGAGGTAGAAAAGGCCAATGATCAGAGGATTGTATCCGGTAATTAGCTATGGCACAGGTCTGTGATAAGCCTATCACCGCATAAACCTTATTAGCAGCCACTCTAGACAGATTTATTTACAACAATATTGCACTAATGATGCTGCTTTATATCAGTTCCCAGTGTTCCCAGTGGTCCCATTTCCCTCTCCCACTGCAACCATTGCTACAACATTAGACTCAATTAAAGCCAGACTAAAAAACACTATGTAAATATTTGTACATTTAAAATTTTAAAGTGAAAGGGGACTATTTATGAAGGATTCTGCATGTGGTTAATTCAGGGGTTTCAAACTTCACTAAGGGTAGACTAGAAAATGAGAATCACATCAACAGCCAGACATGTATAGCTTATTGACATGCTTTAATTAAGAGGAAAACATCAAATAATTTGACTGTATTACCACAAGTCTCATTCACCTTTCTCACTTACAGTTTGGGCCTCATAAAGCCCCCCAAAAATTCGCAACAAAGATTCTTATCCATCATAGAAAGAAAACGACAAAAAGGTGGAAATAAGCAACAA
>NC_045740.1:24799001-24808818 GCF_008692095.1 Etheostoma spectabile | reverse complement strand
TAAAACGACAAAACTGACTACCAAATCTAGAAAAACATTGGAGAACGTGGCAAAAACATTGATAAAAGCGCCAAAACCTTCAGCAAAGGCAACAAAAACTTCATAACAGGCATCAAAAATGTCAGAACAAAGCGCCACAAATATCAAAATTTGACAAAAACTAGGTGGGTTAAAATTTATAGTGCACCTATACCTATACGCGGGCCAGATTAAAATTTGCGAGGGGCTGGATTTAGCAGTTTGGACTGGAGTTTGAAATGTGTGGCTTAAGTGCTGCATGGATTATATTGTCAGTGGATATACTACAGTAGATTCACTTTCACATATTTACCCAGAGTGGACAGGTGGTCAGGGAGACTGGCCTTCACCCACATGACCCAGGTTGTCAGCAAGCATCTGCTTAAGTGTCATTGAGCAAGACACTGACGCCCGGCCAGCTCCAGGCTGCTGTTCTGCAGCCGAGTTGGCCCTCTGACCTCACTCTGTCAGAGAAGATGTCTCTCTATAGGATCAACCCAGGATTGTATTATTTATCTTAAGATGCAAACTGCTCCTTCATCATTGCACTGCATACATGGATCATCACTGCTCCTGGGTCTTATCTTCATGCACTGCAAAGACATGCAAAGCATAAAACAGCCTTCCAATATGTTCATTTTTGTGACATTTGTTTAAGATTTGTATAACGTCATGTAATTCAGAAACCACCCACACAATGCACACCAGATAACAAGAAAGAGCGGTATAGTGAACAATTAATCTATTTAGCAAAATCATTTTAAGATTATCTGAGGAAGTAGGGTTGAAATATCTAGTATAGCTCTGGTTTTCTCCCTATTAATCCAATTGGCACTTCTCTGTGTCCATCGTTGACACAGTGTCTAATTGTGTTTCTCTGATCTGTGGAGTTCCTCAAGGCTTATTCAGACCATGTATACAATTTATCCCAAATTATGTTGCGTGATTACTAACAAAGTTCTTCCCTGTAACCATATGAACCTGGTGCAACTGTACCTTCACGCCACAGGTTTCCTGTCAAATAAAATTGAATTCAAAAGATAAGGCCTTACAAAGATTGGACTCTATCCTATTAACAGTAGCAGCTGATTCCATATAGGCCTCTCAGGTGATGCTTGCTTAATGTAATTTGTTCTTTAAAGGTATACTATGCAGGATTTTCCTCACCAAAAAAACATTTAAAAACAATTTCATTGATTTTAAAAGGGCCCGTCCGAGTCTATGATCTGAACTCTGTCCATGGCAACTATCTGTTATACAGAAATAGCAGACCCCAGAATGTCGGGATTGACCAATCAGAATCAAGTATCCAACCCATAAAGTAATACAGACTCAAATATCACTCTCAATCATCACTTATGACCTAGTAGAAGTGTGTGGTGGTGTATGTATGTGCGGAGGCCCTCTGCCCGTAATTTCTCTTTTCTTTTTAAATTTTGCTGTGTTAGGCGTGTTTCCAGGCATCACCCTTTGGGCTCAATGATACGTAAATATAGTGGACACAGCACTGAAAAAACACTAATACAGCAGTGAGAAACACCAAGCAGACAAAAGCGTCTGCATCTCGTTCCAAAACAAGAAAGAATCTGGTGTTGGCTATCGCTTTTGTTAAACCGGGGAGGTGGGGCCAATTGTGAATGTTTACAAAGAGTAAGCAACAATTCCTGGATAGTATTTTTAAATGCATATCTGTGAAGTACTTTGTAACCCAGGGTTTGAATAAATAAAAAGATTTGACTTACATGCTATTTCTAAAGAATGTGGGCTTGACTATAATTAGGATAGAGTATGGTTGAAAACATAGACTGATTTGTGAGCATACCCAATAGTTGAAAAAAAGAGTTTTCAACTAATAGCACAATGAGATAACTTTTGTTGTGATTTTGCGCTGTATAAATAAAATTGAATTGAATTGAATTGAACTAATATCGGAAGAGAACATCAACCATACTGTGATTTACATTCACTCATCACCCAGCAGCAAACAGCCAGGCTCAACATTCATTCAATACAGGGAGTATTGCAGAGAACATGGCTGCTGTCGGGTTAAAACCTTACATCTTCAAAAATGTGAGAGCGTTGTATTTAACTTGACACCCATGCCTTTGAGTTCATCTGTATGTATTTTTTGATTTACAGTTTTATAAACCCCAGGGCTGTAGGATTTTCTGAACCAGTAAAAGAATCGAGTGACAGTCACCAGAATTCACTTGACAACTGTGGGGCGACATATGTGCATGCAGTTATGCAAGGTCCAATGAGAGTGATGTTAGAAGTGTGAAATTATTTCAACCCAACAGTAAGTCCTTTAATCGCCAATAAGTTCATAGAGAAAAACTGATAAAAAAAGAAGAGAATCATCAACCGTTATGTTAAAAACAGTGGATTGGCCCTTTAAATTGTGTTAATGTTAAAGCACCTTGCCACCTATACTAAACCACTGGTTGGTTTGGAGGTTTAAGTTCCCCTTTGCTTTTACTTTACTCTTTTCAATTAATACCCTTATACTGTATGTTATTGACATATGATTCTCATTATGACCAACTGCGGTAGTAAGAAATGTCATGGCTGTTCTGCATCCCCTTCGTTAAAAGAGGTACAGTAAATGGAGGAATATAAATGACTGCGTATATTTGTTTGTATCAGCAGGTTCGATATACTGCCTGTATGGAAACAGCTTTGTCTCTGAGCTTTGAGTGTGTGTGTCCTGATTATTGACACTCGCCTCTTTTCTCTCTTTCTCTCTGTCTCTATCCCACGCAGGCCTACAGCTCTTTCCTGGTTGTCATGGTGATTCTGCTCAACATTGGAGTGGCTGTTTTGTTTATCCACTTTTTTATTTAAAGACAGCACAGCTTTCAGAGTCAGCCTATCGCTACAACAACTATAAATTCATATGAGTATTAGGACAAACCTGCTGCCCCTTTCGTTTTCCTGGCGGTTCCTGGACTGCAACCGGCTGAAAGAAGACAAGGTCCAAGGAGGGCTCCACCGATATTTGGGCTAAAGGTAGCTAAGCAGGGCTAACCTCGGCTAAGCTTGGTCCAGTCCATTTGGAAGAGAGGCGGAAGTGGACAAAAGAGGGGTAGACCAGTCCAGGTAACTGGACTACAGGGAGATAATATAGTCCAGAAACTAGACACAAGTGAGCTTCAGTAGTTCACACACAGACTGAAATGGGCTGAACCCATGCGAAGCTGCAGCTGGCATTACAGCGAGATGTCTGCTTCCACTGTCTGCTGACGGGACTGACAAGACTTTTTCATCGTCAAATCATAGTTTTCAACAGATTTGTAACTTATAATTTAATTATTAACATTTTCTCTCATGTACAATATGTTGATGGATATATTCTTTTTTTTGTAACCCTCCACCCCTCTTTATATTATAATATATAACTCCTGTCTTTTGGTTCCTCCACCTGCCTGGATGTTGTTACTGATGGTTAAAGGGGTGTGGTCGTGTGTGTGTTTGTGTGTGTGTGTGTGTGTGTGTGTGTGTGTGTGTGTGTCTATCTATGTAAGACACACTAGCGAGTGTGTGCTCCCAGGATATATGGTTGATACTTCCCTGCCTACTCACACACACTCCACACACACACCAGACACACAGACACACAGACACAGAGACACACAGACACACACACACACACACACACACACACACACACATTGCTATTACTTCATTCCTCTTATTCGTCCGCCCCCGTTCTGATGTCTGTCTCCTCTCATTCTTCATCTTATGCTGGAAGTAAGATTGTTTTTGAGTGTGTGTGTGCGTGTGTGTGTCTGTATTTACTGTGAATGTATGTTTGCAGTGTCGCTGAATGTTTTTTTTGCAGAATGTGAGCAGGATGTGTTTGCAACTGTATCAAGCAGGCATGTCGGGTCCACGTGTGTGTGTATGAATGAATGCGCTTGTGTGGGGTCTCCATGTAGCTCAGTGGCCTTTCACGCTGTTCATGAACTTTACAAGAGCATTTCAAGAGGACACAGTCACTGCTCATCCACATCTAGCCTATACTAGCATCAGCTGACAGCTGTGCTCTCTCCGTCTCTCCCTCCTACTCGCTCCCACCTCCACACACACCAGTCAGAGAATGGAGCTTCCTCCGTGTTGGTGGTAGTTCAAGACAGACAGTCCTTGGCAAAGCGCTGCACCTTCTGCCCCCCCAGCAGAGGCATTCAGAGGAAATACTGCATCCACCGAAGCAAAGCCTGTATGTTTAACACCAGAAAATTTGGCTTTAAAGTCAATATCAATTTAATAAATCAGTGTCTGCCACTGCTTCTCTCAAAACGTAACCTGAAGACGACAACATCTTTTATACTATACTTGCAAGAAGTCTGAAAAAAATACTAGTCGCCACCTGTCTTGCTTTTGTAGTGCAAATTGATAAAAGTACAACAATGCATGTATATGTACTATAATACCTTAGTTGTGCATTAAATCTGAAAGCAAAAAAAGCTTCAGAAGCACACGTGACATGTTAAGTTTTGATAATAGCAGTGTCTCGAGAGAAGCCATTTTGGTACTGATCATGAAGCTGGAATTAAACACTCAAAATGTCTTTGGTGGACTGTTCCTGATCTCTGGGTTAAATGAAACTCCAAGCAACGTGAAAGGAACTAACTTTTTGGAAGGCTTTTGTTGAAATGATGTAAGTCTGTTGTAATTTAGAAGCAAGCAGTCACCATTCCACAGCTTCTCCTCCAACTATCCAAGCCCCTCAGTGACAGACAGATAGACAGAAACACCAATCACAGTTTGTCTGTTTTCTATAGACAAAGGAAGACACTAGGTTTTTCTGTGTGTGTGTGTGTGTGTGTGTGTGTGTGTGTGTGTGTGTGTGTGTGTGTGTGTGTGTGTGTGTGTGCATGTGTGTCACAGAACCTGTGTTTGTTTGCACATCCGTGCACGTGTGCACATCATTGAATGCTCATCGGACTGTGTGAACATGAGTGTACATCCACCTCCCTCCACAAGCTGGGATGGGATGGCTGAGCCTGTTGCCATCGGTAACAACTTCCAGGAGGGCAGGGAGGTTTGCCGTTGTTTTTCTGGCCAACAGCGTTTCTCAAACTATGGACTGGAAGTGAAACTCGATTGTAGGCTCATTTCTGGTGTTTCCCCACATTATTACAAGAGCCCAGTACAAGAGCCCAGTCTAATGGGCCTGTACCTTGTGAGGCGGAACAATGTATTTTCATTTCCTTTTGGTCCCAGACTGAAAAAGGTTCAAGAAGCTCTGCTGTATGCCATCAGCCTGGTGACGGTGCCCTGCGTCACCCTGTTAGTCCGCAGCATGCTACAGCATGCCAAGCTCTCTCTCTCTCTCTCTCTCTCTCTCTCTCTCTCTCTCTCTCTCTCTCTCTCTATGGTTTGCCTCTTTCTTTCTTTCTTTCTTTCTTTCTTTCTTTCTTTCTTTCTTTCTTTCTTCCTTTATGTTTCTGGGAATTACTCTGTTTTGTTTTTGAGTTATGTGGAGAAAATAATGAAAGTGTTTGAAAGAAAAATGACTCTTGGCTCTTGTGTTTTTAGTCTTTCTCTTTCTTTGTGTTGCTGTGTTGTGTTTTTAAAGTTTGTGTGTGTGTGTGTGTGTGTGTGTGTGTGGTTGTGTGTGTGTGGTTGTGTGTTAGGCAGCATCCCTGATGCAGAGAGGGAGGGGTACGGTTACTATAGCAGCGTTAACCGAATTTTCCTTCGTCAGCAGAGGGGCAGGGCCTGTGTTCGGGGGCGGGGTTTACCTCTAGAGACCAATGTTCTCAAAGAGAAGTGAGGAGAGAGGGAGGCTGGGTTCATGGAGAAGAAGGGAAACAGGGGAAGAACTACACAGAAGGGCAAATGAGGGAAAACAAGAGGCATGATATGCTTTATCAAGTAGGCCTACATTGGTGTTTTAAAATTGTTTTTGGTGTAATGTTTTTATCATCTGTGACTAGGTATGTCCACGTGTCCACATGTATCAGAAAGCGGCTCCATCAGGTTTTAACATGGACATCTGCCGCCATCTTGTGGTCCTAGATAATAACTACATAATAACAGCAACAGGGGGCCTCGCTTCGCTCCCTTCCCACCGAGTACTGAACCGTAAAGAAACTATTTAACTGTAAATATAATACAGATCATTGATGCTGCTGTGTAAAACTGTAGTGGCTTTAGTGAATCACCAGCCAGACTGACAAGAAATGACACCACCACATCCCACACACATTTTATACCTTGCCAAAACTATAGGCTATTTCTATAGGCCAATATTACCCTTTGATTCTCATTACTGTGACTTCATGATTGACTTTTCTCATTTATGCGCTATAAACTCTGATAATAACACTTGTCCTTAAATATTGTGTCTTTATGTGTTTGTATTTGTAGTAATGGTAAACATTGTGGTACTTTATAATAAGATTTCCTTTGTTTTGTTAACTTTACTGTCATATCAAAATACCCTCAAGTAGGCTAATATTAAGCTGCTAAAAATTGAATATCATACCATATCTTTTCTTATTAGTGAGACTATCATACTAAATAGATTATATAGCATCAGTTTAACATGTTCCTGGCACTTTAAAGCTTCAGACATAAAGCTGAGACATGTATGAGCGCATGAGAAAGATGTGAAATAGCAGGGCAGCGGATATCCCTCTGAGCCAATCACGAGAGAGGCCACATGGAGTTAGACAGGACTCGCAGCCAATCAAAGAAAACATTTCTTCATGGTGGGCCGGTCTTGCTGCTAGAGTTGGGTTAATGTTATAAACAGCTGTTTTTTTCTCGATTTTAAGATTCATGGCAGAATGCAGGGAGAGTAGAACAACATGTTGCACTCAGTTCATTCATGGACTTCAGTGCGTGGAGATAACTTTTAGTAGCCTATCATTTGTGAGTTTTTTTTCTTCTCCAAAGCGGCGTTTGATGAGGTAATGTCTCGGAAATAATGTTATTTCCAGTGGCAGTAGCAGCAGTAGCTTCAGGCCACACTAGTTTTGTTTTTAAACTTTAACCTAGCATAGTCTTGCTATCGGTTGGGACTTTTGTCGCTGGGCTTCGCACAAGTTGTGGAAAACCATGAGGACAGAGGAGCATCTACAGGACGGGATCGTTGCGCCGTGCGGGACGGGAGAGCGGGGCGGCTCAGATCCGAAATGATTGAGCGTCTCCTTGAATGGGGCCGTGTGTTTTGATCCACTCTGCCATCCTGCAAGAAGTATAGCTAACCGTCAGGAGGGGGCAGCGGTCCGACCGGCGTGGAGGGACACGGCGGAGGGACTCCTGGCCGCCGTGCTCAAACACAAACAAGACCGCTTCGGCTTGATGTAAGGCGACTTGGTTTTGGAGATTATGGTTCGATAAGGCCTGCTGTTCTTTGGCCGCTGGTTCGCCAACAAAGGAATAGAGTTGTGCTTCTTTGATTTCACTGCTTTCACTGTCGCATTGTGTGGATAAAAACACCGAAAGGGAAACAGCGTCAAAAAGTTGAGAAATTAGCTGTGAATTTACGGCCATTCGAGAGTAGCGCTGCTCACGCGCGACTGCGCAATTACGCACGAACACATACACACGCGCTCCCTTTGTTGTGAAGTTCAATCTCCGTTGAAAGTCTTGACATTTTAATTCCCGTTATTGTCTAAACAATTACAGTTCGGGTGAATGTGTGAGGATGGTGGAGAGCCGGAGTTGTGTCCAGAGGGAGGGGGTGTACCGCTGGTTCTCCTGCCTCACCTCAGCCCACAGAGCCGATTTCCTGTGCGGCCTTCTGGACCTCTGCGTCCCCATCGAGCTCCGCTTCCTCGGCTCCTGCCTGGAGGACTTGGCCCGCAAGGACTACCACTCCCTCCGGGATGCAGAGATCAAAGCCAACAACCCCGCCGACCTATCTGGCCTCACCAACATCACGGACGAGGTGGTGCGCAGCAAGTTGCTGGTGTCCCTCGCCCTGCTCGGCTCGGACAACAGGGAGGCGGCGGGGGTCCTGTACCGGACCCTGACTCACATAGACACGGTGATCAATAACTACGGCTTGGCGCTGAATGACGGGAGGACCGAGGAGCAGTTTCTTTTACTATTTACCATGGCCTCTTACCACCCGGCCTTTAGCTTCCACCAGAAGCAGGCGCTGAGGCAGCAGCTGAGCCAGATCCACGACATCCTGCAGGTGAGAGGGATGCTTAAACTGGAGAGCCACTAGAAAGTTCACAGGGTTATCAGCAGTAAGTAGGAGGGGCCCAGCCAGCTGCCAGACTGCAAGAAATCATTTGAAATTATTAAACCCATACTCAGCAGGGGTGTAAATCACTCTTTGTATTAGGATAGATAGGATAGATATTATACTGAGTATTCAGACAATGATCAAATATTTGCTGATATCACAAAGTGTGCCACGATACAATCTCGATTCGATTCAATTCAGGGACCTGCAACCAACAAGTGACGAATGAATCGCTGTATCGTTACACCCCTAATATTCAGTACTTTTCAAGTGAAACATGTGCTTTTGTGTGAAATAATTCGACTACTACTAAATAACATTCTTCAATTAAATATTTTTACTATACTAGTAGAGTGAATTATAGAGCATAATTGAATTCCTTGCCAAATTATATGTAGATGGATATTTAAAGAAACATGTTTTAGTAAGCCTCATACGACATACATTAGGGGTTTATTTATGGGGAATAAATGCCACTTTCTCAACAATTTGATGATCTGACATGCAGAACTTGTCTTACGCAAATGCAAATAAACTTTTACTCTAATAATTAAAAAATTAAATTCTCCCACTCAGATGTCAACACATACTGTAAGTATATGGACACAGACTGTATATGGTGATAAACATCTAAAATGGTGAAAGCAACTTTTGATGTATATTCATGTGGGTACTCATCTCACAGCTCCAAAAAGGGTCCTGTATTTATTGGTGTGAATGGCATTATTATCTATCACATCTTGTTACTCACTGTCTAGTCTTGCATTACCAGACCTACTTGTTTTGGTGGAACATGTGTACGTTCAAAAGTTGTTTTAGTCGTGCAACAGTGAACTCGATTGGACAGATAGTCTAGCTAGCTGTCTGGATTTACCCTGCAGAGATCTGAGGAGCAGTTAAACATAGTCCTCATGAATCCCCCGGAGTTTAAAATTACAAAACAAAGAAAGCGGAAGGTAACGGGACATTCGTAAAGAGTGACATCCGCAGAACGAGAACAATCCCGGAAGTGGAACTTCATAAATATAGACTACCTGAACAAAAAGTGACATGAAAACTCATAAAGCAGGTGGGATGTCAGCATGGTGAACATGGTGTGTTACTCTTCTATGAATCCTCATCTCTCCCCTAAATTCAGAGCACTGGGCGTTGTTAACCAGTACTTACTGCTGTGAGTTATTACCATGTCCGCCCATTCATCAGAGCCCTGGCCACACATAAGGTCTTCACAGGTTCAGAGGAAAGGAAAAGTCATTGTAGCAGGTGAAACACAAACTAATTGCATGCTTTACTGAGACCTGGCAGAGGAAATATGTTACAGATGAGTAGAGCTCACTGACATGTTACCTATACACCCAAATTACAGGTGACACGTAGTCAATGACAGGCTGCCTGTTAACATAACAGACCTCAGCTGTGTTATTCAGTGGTGAACAGAGTAAATGGCATGCTTGTAGGTGAAAGCTGACAGCCAGCAGGAGTTTATAATGTCGACCACAGCTCAGGTGAGTTTAAAAATATAGTTTTTGATTGCAGTTGACTTAGCTTAAAGAAGTATTTGCAAATTTGACATTTATATAATAAGGCTCT
>NC_045740.1:24798835-24798991 GCF_008692095.1 Etheostoma spectabile | reverse complement strand
TTTTTATTTAATGATATCAAGCTTTGTTGGATACATGCCTTTCTGGGGTCTAATTGATCCCAAATATAATTTACTCTTTACCATGCAGGATAGCATATTGTACATTTCTGTGTTTGTGACAGAAATACGTATTAGGGATGAGCGAGTACAGCATTA
>NC_045740.1:24789923-24798825 GCF_008692095.1 Etheostoma spectabile | reverse complement strand
TATCTGTATCTGTTTACCACATGAATTATCTATATCCATATCTGTACTCGGACTGGGCGGGGGTGGTCAGATTTAACCAGGAAGTGGGTCGGGTTCTCTTGAAATGTGCGGGGCTTTAACCGGTACGTTATTTTAGCATGCAATTGATATGAGTTGATCAAAAATTGTTATTTGTATTGCTGATTTGAAAACTATTCACATGACAGCATCAAGCTTCAGATCAATGGTGTGTGTCATGGTAACAAACAAACTATATACAAACGTTTTGCAACAATGAATACAACCATGCGTTGCAATTAGAAGTAAAATGTAATGAACAAGAGTTTTCATACTCAATTAACTTTCTTTTTTTAACTTTTTATTTTTTATGATCAGTGTGATTTTTTTTGTTTTGGTTCTTTTTTATTTTTTTTTATTTTTTTTATTTCCACACCAGGTATATGTGTGTGTGGTTTGTGGTGTTGTGTGTGGTGTGTGTGTGGTGTGTGTGTGGGTGTGTGTGTCTTAGAGAGGAGACAGAGAGAGAGGAACGGGGCGGCTGCCAGTAAAAAAAAAAAATCTCCGATGGCAGAGACGCAACGTACATTTAAACCAAGCAGCATGTCTGAACCCTCGTTCACAGCAATCTACTGATTACTATTTAAGGACACAAACCCCACGTTCACCAAAACTACTGGTTACTATTTACTACTACACAACCGAAGTTAAAAACAAACCTGAAGCTGAAGAAACCATAAACGTTAACGAAAAAAAAAGCCCCGCAGACCCGATTGACTGCCTGCCTGACGGAGCAGGAGAGAGAGAGAGACAGAGAGAGAGAGAGAGAGAGAGAGAGAGGGAGCGCATTTTTCCATGTTCTGTGTGTGTGTGATTGATCCGAGCGGGTTTGTAGGCCGGGGGGGCGCTGTGATTATCATAGACCGCAGCGCGGCCAGTTGAGGAGTTGTATTCAATCCGAGCACGGATATTGACTCGTATTACTCGTATAATACTTGTACTCTGCAAAAGTGCTTTATCCGTACCGGATACTCGTTTCAGCCGGGTACTTGGATCACCCCTAATACGTATATATGAGAGTAGATATTGTCCTAAATTTTGGATATCGTCTTATTGCAATATGGGATGTTTGTTCTTTTCCTGGTTTTAGAGGCTGCGTTACAGTAAAGTGATGTCATTATATGAACTTACCAGACTGCTCTACCTGTTCTATGATTTGGCTTTATTCACTTATTGGGCGGTCAAAAATATTGTGATATTTGATTTTCTCCATAGCGCCCAGAATTACAAAAAAATAATATAAATTTGTTCATACATAACCCATGCAATGTACAGTGGGGTTCGAAAGTTTGGGCACCCCAGTTAAAAAAAATTATTAATGTGCATAAAGAAGCCAAGAAAAGATGGAAAAATCTCCAAAAGGCATCAAATGACAGATTAGACATTCATATTATATGTCACAAAAAGTTAAGTTTTATTTCCATCATTTACACTTTGCAGAGTTTGTAGCATGCACCCCCCCCCTTTGGAAAGCTGAGAAGATAGCAAAGCGTTTTCAGATTCCAATATCCTCTGTTCGGAATGTAATTAAGAAATGGCCGTCATCAGGAACAGTAGAAATAAGGTCTTCATGGAAGAGTCATCAGAAGAAAACCTCTCCCACGTCATTTGAAGTTTGCAAATGAACATATAGACAAGCCTGAAGCATTGTGGGAACAAGTTCTGTGGACCGATGAGGTTAAAATAGAACTTTTTGGCCGGAATGAGCAAAGGTACGTTTGGAGAAGAAAGGGCACAGAATTTAATGAAAAGAAACTCTGTCCAACTTAAGCATGGGGGTGGGGATCAATCATGCTTTGGGTTTAAATTGCACACAGGGAACATTTCACGCATAGAAGGAAAAATGGATTCAATAAAATTTCAGCAAATTTTGGACGCTAACTTGATGCCATCTGTGAAAAAGCTGAAGTTAAAGAGAGGATGGCTTCTACAAATGGATAATGATCACAAACACACCTCAAAATCCACGGTGGATTACATCAAGAGGCATAAACTGAAGGTTTTGCCATGGCCTTCACAATCTCCTGACCGCAACAGAATTGAATATCTATGGACACACCTTAAAAGAGCAGTGCGTGACAGACAGCCCAGAAATCTCAAAGAAATGGAAGACTTTTGTAACATTTTATTACATATAATACGAATGTCTAATCTGTCATTTGATGCCTTTTGGAGATTTTTCCATCTTTTCTTGGCTTCTTTACGCACATTAATAAAAAATTTTACCTGGGGTGCCCAAACTTTCGAACCCCACTGTACAATATGTGAATATTTTCCTCATTTGGTGTAATAACGATACTTTATGCTCAACTCAGAAAATTTTCTTTTTTGTAACCTTTTCAACAGTTTTTAATAGAGTCAGAAGAAGAAGAAAATATGTTATTATTATTATTTTTACACATGAACATAGCAGGGTCTTCTGTTGTACTCATTGGGAAAGTAAAGCCAAGAGTAAATGTGATGATATTTGGAATTATGGAAATAAAGGGAACATAATTATTAACTCAGTTCAATTGTTTTATTAGCACATTTAAAATTGACAAATGCTAACCAAAACGCTTTCCAGAGATGCTCTTTCTGATGATTAGAAATAATATTTGTAGTTCATGGCGTAGCAGGGTGTAGCAGGACATAGCACTGCAGGGCACTGCAGGGTGTAGTAGGACATAGCAGGGCACTGCAGGGCGTAGCAGAGCATAGCAGGGCACTGCAGGGCGTAGTAGGACATAGCAGGGCACTGGATCGAGTAGCAGAGCATAACAGGGCACTGTATGGAGTAGCAGAGCATAGCAGGGCACTGGTGGGCACTGCAGGGCGTAGCAGTGAACTGCAGGGCGTAGCAGGTTGTAGCAGGGCATAATATGGCATAGTAGGGCATAGCAGGGCATAGCAGGGCACCAAGCAGGACCACTGCTACAGCTGCAACCATGCAAATTTAGGTGTCACCCAAATCTGATATCATCATGACATCATTACTTCACGATACAATATTATTGTGATTTTAAACATATTGCAATATTATGCGATATATTGCAATTTTTTACCGTTTTCAAATTTTTCCCAATTTCAAATGATCCCCAACAAGAAACTTTGTCACATCTGTTTTATCTAAAAAGATAAATTTCTTCCCAGTGCTCTCGGGCTTGGACCCCTAATTAATAATAATAATAATAATAATAATAATTTCCTTAACGTAAGTAAAGCCATTGCACCATACATTGATGCAGAAAAGGCCCAAACTCTCCAGAATACTACAGAATACTAAATTCACCAAAATGCAGGAAATAGAAGTGTTTGACCCTCAACATTTTACGGGGGAGGACACCCTGGTTATAATGTGTGTTCCCCAATGTTGAAACCAAACCTACGCCCTTGGTTGCAGGTGAGCAGGGGAGGAGGAGAGGCCCAAGCCATGGGCCCTGGTGGGGGTCGATCTGCCGCGTGTTATGCTCAGCCACATTACCACTATCACCATCAGAGCGTGTCCCTGCCTCTGGCCTCGCTGCCCCCCGCAGCCTGCTCCCCGCCCAATGCCGGCGCTGCCTACCTGCCTCTGTCTGCCTGCCATCCCTGCCACACACACTGCACCTGCTGGCACAAGGTAGGGAGCAACACAGCCAGTCATGTACATAGTTTGACAAAAGAGCCAGGGTTCTTTGTGTGAGGCCTTTTAGGGCAAGGGAGGCTCCTCGTCATCGCCACATCGGCCAGCTGTTGGAGGCTGCTGCTAGTGAGCAGCCCATGCAGCTGGGGCTTGATTTATAAATGACTTGATTTATTGGGTAATGGCCGTAAATTAGACTATGCTAATTTAGCTAACTTTAGCTATCAAACAATAACAATCCGTGGTTGTGAAAGACTAGGATGGCCACTATTTGTTATAAACTGACCTGTGATTATGGATATCTGTTACCACAGTCAGGTAGTCTCATTCAGTTGTACCGGCAGGGATACAGTAGTGCACAGAATCCCCATGGTTAGCACACATTGATCGCCTGACGTTAAATCGTGGAGTGTTGCGCATCACATGAGGAGCATAGTAGACCTCTCAGAGCCACGCAACTACGCAGGGGAAGTGTCTCTCCATGTTCAAAAAGCCCGTTATCCTGCGTTTTTCATATTTTGTAAAGGCAGTTAGCCCAGGATGTCTTCAGTTGAATTCCAATCCGGTAGGGAGTGCATGCAAAAGTGTGGTATATGTTGTATAAAAGTGTAGCTTTCATTGGAGTGAAAGAACCCTAATGTTTCATACATTGGATGTGTTATATCCATGAATTACAGTATTCCTACAATCTGAATGCTTTCTGCAAGTTTTGAATTTGTGGCCAGCTTAGTACTTGAATTTCTATTCATGTATATGAAAGCAATTTTAGCTGTTTTATATTGGAAATGAAACTGCATTATTCATTCATTTTGTTGATTTATAGAAGGCATTCATGTGAAATACTTAACGTGTGCCAGCTATAGGAAAGAAGACTTCTAATTAGCATAAGCACAAGCTTTTGAAAGATAAAAGAAATCAATCAAAATCAACTTTTCAAGAAACAATTTATGAGTAAAGATACACAGCTTAGATTTGTCAGTTATTATTACCCAGTATTATGTTGTTGATGCAGGAAATGATGCAGGACATGTTGGTTTACAGTAGCTCATCAGTTCTGTGTGCCTTTTCCTGTATATTTAACTTTCTTAGGGCATCTTTTCTTCTTGTTTCCTATGATGATATGATGATTTATGAGATACAGGAGTATTATGACTGAGATAGCGTTGATGCAGTCATACAAATGGTTTCATCAACATTTTTATTATTATTTATAAATCATCGTTGTACAAATTGAGTAGATACCCAAACCATCTGCCCCTGGCTGCAGATTTGAGATGCTTTGTGTTCACTTCATGTTACTATGCACCATCCAGACAGCGATATGATTTCCTGAAGAAGCATATTTTCCCTTGTAAAGTCACTGCTGTGATGCTTCCCTGTAAATGACCAGAGGTGGAAAAAGTACTAAAATGTTGTACTCAAGTAAAAGTACTAATACTTAGATGAAACATTACTCAAGTACAAGTAATAAGTAGTTCATTTAAAATGTACTTTAGGTAAAAGTTACTTAGTTACATTTTTTAAATAAACTGTAAAATGGGGGGTAGTGAAAATAGATAAAGCCCAAACTATTTGGTTTTTAATTAAAGAAAAGTCTATACGAATGTATAAACATGTATACAAATATATATATACACATGTAATAACAACATAACACATGTCACACATGAAATGCCACAATCTTCTCCAGAAAAACTGAGCTCTCCCTTTACCATTCACACTGCTGATACATTTGACTGATGTTCACAGCCCAGACTAGCAGCTAGCTTCTACATACCTAATAGCCCATATGAGACAATTAGATGTATTCATTTAGCCAGTGTCCAACATTCGTTGTCCTACTGGTTGCTAGCGCTAGACAAAAATTAGCAATGCCAGTGTTTTAGGTAGGCAGCCTAGATGCTGGTCACTGTAGTGCAGGGGTCATCAACTACATTTTTCAAGGGCCAGAATTGTTCTTAGCAGACACTCCGGAAGCCGGATTTAAAATGAATTTATATTTAATGTACCTATTCTTGTTTGAAATTTTCACTTTCTTACATAATTAATGCTATTTTTTTTGCTTGTATTAGTGTGAGCATACTCCTAAAAAACATGGAAACTCCGTAATGATAACTGGCTCTTTAACTAGAAAAAGATCTTTGACTAGGTGGCAGTTCCCTGAAGAGTGATGGTTAAAGTCTGTGATTACTGAAACATGGTTGTAGTATGCAGCGTCCTGATTGGTGGAAAATGCTTGCTGAAAGAATTGGCTGTTGTCAGGTAAAAATGCCACTGTCAAAGAGGCTGAAGCGAAAAGTTGCCATGGAAACGCCCAGTTTTAATGATGAATGGACTGATAAGCAGGCTATGCATTCATCATGTAGGCCTCATTTGGGATGAAACGATGCTGTTGCAAAATAATACAACCAGAATCATCATCAAGAATGAAGAAGGCCTTATAATGTCTGATAATGCATCCTTAGATTTACCACTCCAGCAGAGAGGATGGTTCATTTTGTCATGTTAGTTAGACTACAAACCGACATCTTGTGTTTTAGCTTGTTTGTAAAAATTATTAGTAGAGTAGACTTGTGTTTGTGTAAAACGAAGCTGTGAGCAGATTGAAATATCACTTTCTACATGTTTATGCCTGTCTGTACAGGTGAGGGCATTGATAAGTATTAACTTTTTACTCATGAAGGTGGTATTTAGCCTACTTAGTTACAGTAACAAGACCAGCGTGAGTTCATCTTCCCCAGCGGCCATTGGTAATCCTCTTTATATTGTTCCCAGTCAGGGAGGCTAATGCGTGTTTTAACGCACACACATCTCACCTCAGCTGTGTGTGTGGTGCACGGGCATCGCTGTACAGAATCCCGCCATGTGAATAGAGATGCAAATACAGTGTTGTTGTTTTTTTGCTGTACCTGTGTAATGTTACCTGCTCTAAATGTTAAATACCAGAATGCATTTGACAATGGCTGCTGTAGTGTTTCTGGGTGCTTTTTTTTTTTTTTTTGTTTTTTGTTTTTACTCAGTAATGGATGGGATTTGTAATGTAGTGACTCAAAACGTAAAAGTCCATTTTAAAATACAGATTTTAAAAAAACTACTTGAAAAATACAAAGTACGCGACAAAACTACTCAATACCGTAACGTGAGGACATGTATTTTGTTACTTTCCACCTCTGTAAATGACTCAGCTGTTTTAGAGCGAGACCAGTGATGTGATTGGCTCAGAGCATATTATTTACATTCCACCTCAACCAGCACTTTATGCTGCTGCACATCCATACATGAGTCATTTTGGCCAATCAGTCAACATGATTCAAGGACAATGCTGATGATTAGCTTTCATCCAAACTACATGTGTTAGCAAGTTAAGTAGACAAAAAAAAAGTAAGCTGACTGGTTAGCATAGCTAAGTAGCTAGTAGAGCTAGGACAACACACTTTATCTCGATTTGATTGTTTCATGATAAATTGGATGCCTTTATTAGATTAGATTTCTATTATGATTTTCACTTGTTGTGATTCTAGAAGTATTACAATTTTCCTTTACTTCTATAACAAAAACAAAAGTTGAATGATACACTTCTAGAGACAAAACACTATGTTGAAAAGTGTTTTCTGAAAAGAATGCACATTACATGTCAGTCAGTCAGTCTGATATTTACAGTATTTCATTTATAAAGAAGTACATAACGTGCATTTTCTGCATTTTCCGCTTTCTTTCTGTTGGAAAACAGATATGATATAGCTGCCGTCGGCGAAACCCTATAAACGGTAAATATTTAGGCAAATCATTGGTAAGAAAAATACATACAAAATATTGATTCTTTTGAGTCTCAGTTTGATACATATTTTTAAAGTTCTTTCTTTCTTCCAAAAGTTAAAATATTTCTATATACTGTACATAAACATGAATCCAGTATACATAGCAAAGATAAATCGGATTGTTTGTGGTTTTTTATTACTATTATTATTATTTACACAACAATGATACAACAATGACTGGCTTGTACGGTAGCCATCCACAAATCCAGTTAAGCTTATGTATTCATTGTGCCACATGTATGTTTAATATTAAAACATGATGTATAAATACGTCAATAATTATTGTTTTAAAAGCTTGATATTGTTTGCGCCATAAAAAGGTAATTGTTGGCCCAGTTTAGTATGCAACTCAATTTGCACATGTAGTAGGGGGTCTTTCAGCCCAGTGGTCCTTGGCCTAAAGAACTTTAAAGATCCATGAACAAATGGAGCTGGACGTGGGGTTTGAACCATCAACCTTCTTTCTGCTGACGAGCCAAATCCTGTGATCAATGTTTTGAAATGTTTTGACATGTACTCCTCTTGTAAACAAATACAACCCGTGGTCACCTATAACATATTCAAATATTGATGATAAAAGAGAACAGGAAGAAAAAAAAACGACTATAGTTGTTTCCAGCTAAATGTGGTCCCTCTGCCTGGATGTGTTGTAATAAAAGGTGGAGATCATAGAGGGAGGGAGAGATGGGGATTTCCCAATGATGCAGGGAGCTGACAGAAGCTCATTAACCCTCTGTTCCAGTAACATATGAGATTATATTGCAGAGAGTTGATTAGGGATTATGAAGACATGAATCAGGACTCAGAAAGGTGGAAGAGAAACTGATACCCTTATCAATGCAAGCAAGGTTAAGAGATATGGGAAAAGAAAGAAGCATAACGTTGGGGATTTAGTTTTTCTCTTTCACACAGACGTAGACCTACAGTACACACAGAAGCATGCTGCCACACTGTTTAAACTTGTGTGAGCAGTGAAGGGAAAGTACCCAGCTCAGTGAGGAGGGTTTGTATTTAGTGTTTTGTTGCCCTTGGCTCTTGCTTAGTGCAGGTCAGCACATTTCTCTATGCTGAAATCAACCCTCTGTGGTGTGTGTGTGTGCATGCGTCTGTGAGCGTGTGCGTGTGTGTGTCTCCAGTGAATCCCCAGGAAGTTATAAATGCTCTCTCTTTCTGTCTCTGTGGCTCTCTTTCCTTCCCTCAGTGCTCTGAAGGGTTTGACAGGGTTTCATTGTAAGCCAGAGCAGTCGCTTAAATGATCTACAGTAGAGCAGCTTTTACCCATGCCTGCTGTCACCTACTGTTGATATATACTGCATGTGACATAATAGCTTGCACTCAAGGCTGTAACAGTGTGTATCTCTATTGTAGCAGGGTTTACATTGGCCAAAATGGAGAAAGGCAACAATTTGTGTATCCGTGTTTC
>NC_045740.1:24784803-24789913 GCF_008692095.1 Etheostoma spectabile | reverse complement strand
TTATCCTTATATTTGTCCAGAACTTAAGGCTCTTCAAAGCTGCTCTAATCACTATTTTTATATTTCTCTGCATTTCCTCTCTGCTCTGCAGAGCGCTTTATTATCTTGGCTTTATGTCCCGCTTTACTTTTCTCCCCAGCGTTATTTGCAGATGCAGCTTTTGTTTAAATGAAAAAAAAAAATCCATAAACCTACTGTGATTCACATGCCCAGCACTAAATGGCACACAGACCAACCTTCTGCACAGATATTTGAGTCCTGGGCTTTTTCAGGTGTTTAGGAACACAGTTAATGTACAAATTAATTCTAATGGTTCTGTGTCAAGCACTGAAGAAGAGCGCTGGGCTTTGAAGCCAATTTGACAAAGGGGCCTAACCGTGGAATTACAACTTCGGAGTCCGTCAAGTGATGCCATGTGGCCCAGAAATACTTTTTCACATAGACTTACAAAGAAGAGACATCTGTAAATCAGTGGATACATTTCTTTTGAGCATCACAACCCCCTGTGAAATAACTTGTTTCACTATCATTATTTGATCTATCCGGTACGGTAACATTTGGAAAGACTAGAAGAGCTCCACGATTCATTTATTTAATCCCTATGCAAGTAAGCAAAGGTCTAAACCCGAAGTTTGCTGGTGTCTAGTGCGCCTGTTTTATGTGTCCCCTTGTGCTGAAGATTGAGGTAAATTTACGCGCGGCAGTTGAACTTTTCTGACTTCTCGCGGCACTGAGTAACTTTCAAAGGAACGAACGGGGCCCTGCCTCCAACACTGAATCCAGCTCTCTTTACACATCCATTACATTTCATTTACCTGACGCTTCTAAGCGACTTTCAATACATGCATTCACCCATGAAGGTACAAACTCGGAACAGCAAGGATCACATAAAAGAAGTACATTAGTACAGTACAGTTACAGTTACAGTAAACCAAACTACAAAGTGCCACATGTACTGCGAGTGCAACATATAAGTGCAATTTTTTATTGTTATAACCATTATCTTTGTAGCCAATGTGCAGTTGGAAGAGTGTTTATTGTTTGTTTTTAGCCTGCGGTGGAAGATGTGTAGACTTTCAGCTGTTCCGATGTCACTGGGGAGCTCGTTCCACCATCCATGATGTGTGTATTGGCAATTGTTTGCTAACGCGTGTACTACAACCAGTTAATAAAGTGATTGTGTCAGTGTTGGGTTTGCAACTTGTTCCACTGCCCCCAAGTGGTCAAAACATCAATTAATGCAGCTTTAAGTAAAAGTAGCAATACCAGAATGTCAATTAATGGTCCTGCCTGCGAGATTTAGCTTTGAACGTAAAACTTGTTATTATTATTATTATTATTAATATTATTATAAATTACACATTAAAGCAAGAATCATCTTAAAACCATGATGTGCACTGAATTGAGCAAGAGTGCATTTTGCATTATTGCGTCTGAATTGTATGTTAGATAAAGCATTTGTTATTTCTTCTTCTAAAAAGGACTAATGTTTTTATCTATGCAGTATTTTAATGTGTAGCTTGTGGTGGAGCAGACTTTTTTAACTACTCTGTGTACTATTAGGTTATTGCATAATGTTTTATGAGCTCATCATATGTTTTGTATGTAAGGGTTAGTAATCTACAAAGCACTACAACTGTAAGATAAATGTAGTAAAATAACTTCATTAAGTATAGTTGAGTAAATGTATTAAGTAACACAAGACTTAAATTAAAGCCCAAGTAACTCAAAATCTTATTTAAGTAAATTTGAGTAAATGTAATTAGTTACTTTCCGTCACTGTGCATAAGACAGACCAGCCGCTGCCGTCTGTTTCTTCCTCCAGGATTTGAAGTCACCTTGCATGAGTTTATTTTAACACGAAGCAGCTGGATGCTGAGTCACTTCAGAGGAAAAAGAGTTGAAAAAGATTTTCTCCAGCATGATCTCGCAACAGTGCAGTGGTACAGTATAAACAACACATACAGTACACCGGCCACATCGGTTGGGCCTGTACAAACCTGCATAATCACCCTATCATATGAGTGCTTTATACATCTATAAAAGCAGTGGCAGTGAATTAACAGCAGAGTCAAGCTGACTTTTATAGGAGAGGGAGGAGGAGTTGCTGTCAGCACATTTTTTATTTTTTATTTTGTATTGTGCACATGCTGTCCACTTATCTGGCACGTTTCTTAAATGTGTTTTTCTGCTTTCTTGTAATCCTTCCCGCAGATTCATGTTGCTCTCGTTGATTGCTGTTTTTACTTCAAGCACATGCAGTATGACAGAGTCAGACTCTCCTTCCCCTCTCTAACAGTCAGCAGACAGAGCAGAGAGTTGGCAGGTTGAGCAAGTAACATGCGGATGTGGCAGTAGCACACTTAATTGTTTTCAGATCCATCGGCCCATGCTGTGCGAGTGTGTGTTTGTGTGATTGCAGGCAATAGCACGTGTTGGGTTTTCCGCATGTATTGTGCAAGATTGGAATCGGGACAAAAGTATATTGTCCCAGTCTTATTAATTAGCTACTTATCAATGATAACTTGTAAGCTTCCATGATCTTGTAGTCATAACATTTTCATTTTTCATGAATCAGCATTTTAAGTGGGTTTCCTGTTAAACTGTATAACAAGTATTGTGCATGTGTCATACTGCAGTACACACTGCATCTACAAACAGGATGTTTTAAACATAACAATGCATTCCAGTAAGTGTAGTAACTTTAAATGATTACCGGGACTGGGCCATTCAGCCGGTGTTCCACACTTTATACAGAGCATACCGTCCCCTACATTGTAAGATACAGTAAATGTCTGATTAGGCCGTGACCCTTCTTTCCCTTTCATAAATCCCATTTAAGTGATGAACTTAAGAGATACTATATATGTTGCCCACATAAGTGCAGTTTCTTTGAATTTCCTATTTTGTTTGCATCTAACAGATAATCTGCAATTAAACATATAAATAGTGCATTATCATGACAAATTGTTTACAGTATTAGCATTGAGTTAGAGTAACTGTACATACACGCCACGGCCGACTGGAGCTTCAAAGTTATTCATTCATTTTCAATGGAAGCCGGCTTCTCTCAGCAAGAAGCTGATCCATCTGCAAATGAACACAGCTTTTTACATTGTTTGCTTTATGAAAGGGCTCAAATAAAATAGCCATGTGAATAGACTGTGCTGTTGGACTGATTGACTGAAGTGACACCCGTTTGAGATTGTGGAAGGCTGCAGAGCCTTTTGGTGGCAGCTCGGTAACATTACACTCAGGGAAAGAGGGTGTGTTGTTGGGCAAGTATTGTAGCCGGTGGGTTTCGCTTCTCAGTCATCTCTTTTGCTGTTAAATATTTTCCACAGTAACAAGACTTTAGTGTGTTGTCATTTCATAGGCCTATTTGCTTTAGACATAAAACTGATCACTGTGCTGTGTTCCCGTCAAAATCAACAATTTTGTTGACGCTTTTGAAATCAATGTTTTTTAACTATTTCTTAAATTGTTGTCCCTTTTTTCAACACTTTTTTCAATGTTTGTCACTTTTTTTTCGTAACACTAACTTATTAACTTTAGTTTTACTGTTATTTTTGGAATTTATGGTCAACAAACCTAATTTTTAGGAAATTATACGTAATGTTTGAGTTAGAAAAGCAGCAATTAGGAATTATTTTGACTAAATTTAAAGGAATGCATGTTGATGGATAGTCACAGACTGGAATATGTCAACTTTTACTCAATACTATTTCAAAGCCTCTTTAATTGTTTTTCTAATGCTATAAAATTTAATAAGACACCCCAAAATTAATGAAAGTAGATTTGTACTTGCCAAAGAGCGTTGTATAGAATCAATCATGTTATTGTGGGTACTTACTAGGGGTGATCCGAGTACCCGGCTGAAACGAGTATCCAGTACGGATGAAGCACTTTTGCCGAGTACAAGTATTATACGAGTAATATGAGTCAATATCCGTGCTCGGATTGAATAAAACTCCTCAACTGGCCGCGCAGCGTTCTGTGATAGTCACAGCGCCCCCCCCCCCCGCCTACAAACCCGCCGGCTCTCATCCTTTAGTCCTACATAGTAAACAGTAGATTTCTGGTGAACGTGGGGTTGTAGTCCTTACATAGTAACCAGTAGATTTCTGGTGAACGTGGGGTTGTAGTCCTTACATAGTAACCAGTAGATTTCTGGTGAACGTGGGGTTTGTAGTCCTTACATAGTAACCAGTAGATTTCTGGTGAAGTGGGTTTCAGACATGCTGCTTGGTTAAATGTGACTCCCGTTGCGTCTCTGCCATCGGAGATTTTTTTTTTTTACTGTCACCGCCCCCCGCCCCCTCTCTCTTGTGTCTCCTCTTACTCACTCACTCACACCACACACACACACACACACACACACCACACACATATATACCTTGTGTGGAAATAAAAGAAATAAAAAAATAAAAAAAGAACCAAAAACAAAAGAATCACACTGATCATAAAAAAAGAAAAAAAGAAAGGATATTTGAGTATGAAAACTTGTTCATTACTTACTTCATAATTGCAACCTCATGTGTTGTATTCATTGTTGCAAAACGTTCTGTATTAGTTTGTTTGTTACCATGACAACACCATTGATCTGAAGCTTGATGCTGTCATGTAAATAGTTTTTAATCAGCAATAAATATAACAATTTTTGATCAACTCATATCAATTGCATGCTTAAAATAACATACGGTTAAAGCCCCGCACATTCAAGACAACCCGACCCACTTCCTGGTTAAATCTGACCACTTCCGGTTTAGGCCCCGCCCAGTCCGAGTACGGATCCGGATACAGATAATTCATGTGGTAAACAGATACAGATACAGATACAGATAATGCTGTACTCGCTCATCCCTAGTAATTACAAATGGGTAGTTAAAAAGAACACTGATGTGGAAAAATGGGTCAATCTGATCCGAGGACGACATGAGGGTTAATAAAGATTTCATATTAATGTGTGTAATGAATGAACTGTTCTTATATAGCACTATTCTAGTCTCAACCAGTACTCAAAGAGCCACCTGCTCATCAAATACACACACTTTTACACTTTAATGCAACGCATCGGGAGCATCTCGGGGTTCAGTGTCTTGCCCAAGGA
>NC_045740.1:24784250-24784793 GCF_008692095.1 Etheostoma spectabile | reverse complement strand
CATGGGACTACAGGACCAGGGATTGAATCCCCAACCTTCCAATTAGCAGGTAACCGCTCTACCACTAAGCCACAGCCACCCATGTTAGTTTATGATCAATTTTGCTTGGTAAACTAAAGAGCTTTTTCTTTGCAGGTGCCATTCTTAAATACTTTGTGGCTTTGTGGTTCTTTATCATCTCCTGACCAAGAACAGCTGGTGCATCAGTTTTTACTCCTCCATATTTTCGTTTTCTGTTGATCTTGTGAAATAGCCTAGAACATTAGATTGTGATCACAGTCCACGATAACAGAAATGCAGAGATGGGAAGTAACGAAGTACAAATACTTCGTTACTGTACTCAAGTAGATTTTTCTGATATTTTAACTTTACTTTACTATTTATTTTTGTGGTGACTTTTTACTTCTACTCCTTACATTTTAACACAAATATCGGTACTTTCTACTCCTTACATTTTACAAAATTGGCTCGTTACTTTAGTTTTTACAAGAGGTTATGTTGGACAAGCGGGTGCGCGCGCCACACAGAGAAAAAAGTGAGAGA
>NC_045740.1:24784064-24784240 GCF_008692095.1 Etheostoma spectabile | reverse complement strand
GGACTAGCTGTCAATCAGCTGATAATCAGCTGAGATTGTTTGTGTGCCTCTTTGAGAACTGTAAGTCATATAACTCATGTTTTCAGTCACTTAAGCCTGTTACTGGTCTGTAGTTCTTTACATTTAAAGTAAGTTAGCTCGTGGTTTTGGTGTGGTCTTCACCTGTTAGCTAGTTT
>NC_045740.1:24783535-24784054 GCF_008692095.1 Etheostoma spectabile | reverse complement strand
TTGGTCTTAATGAAGCATCAACAGTTTCACCTGCTTTATTCGCATGAGTTTTTTTTTTACCGAACTTCAGATACAGTAATTCAATTGAGAAGTGGATGGAAACCTAGCTAGAGAGAAGTCGTCTCTGTCTGTTTTAACAGACACACCTGGGGCCAAGTTGGAAACCAGAATCAGCTTTAATCCAGTCCTAATCTAGTCCTCAACTTTCACATCATTTCACTGGAGTTATCCTTATTATTGTTTACGTCATCAATACCATATTCAATCTAAATGGATGGGAATACATCTACTGTACATTGCATTTGACGCACGACTAAGACAACTCAACAGATTCAGCTTTCTGCATTAATTCACAGCAAATCATTGAGGCTTGATGGCGCTAACGTTAGTACATAGTAGCATGGATGGCGCTAACGTTAGCACATAGTAGTATGGAGGGCGCTAACGTTAGTATGTAGTAATATGGAGGGCGCTAACGTTAGCACATAGTAGTATGGAGGGCGCTAACGTTAGCACATA
>NC_045740.1:24783403-24783513 GCF_008692095.1 Etheostoma spectabile | reverse complement strand
TAGCACATAGTAGTATGGAGGGCGACATGATTGAAAATGAAGAAAACAGCAAGACATTGTGACATGTGAGAGAGATGTTTGAGACAGTAGACATCAAGAAGGACTCCTGG
>NC_045740.1:24771329-24783393 GCF_008692095.1 Etheostoma spectabile | reverse complement strand
GGGGACCTTCTTAATTAATGTCTGTTTAGTCATTCATATTTTAATCCTTTATTTTATTTTCAGCCGTATTTGAGCACACACATAAATGTAGATTAATTTTTATGTTATGTGGAAAGTAAAAAAATAAAAACTGGATCTGTGAATTCTCACAGAATCACAACTGAATTCATATCTTGCTAATAAGTCAGAATCTAATTAACCTGGAGTCCCATTCTCTGTCATAATAATCATATATGTTATGTTTTAGGCCTATTGGCAGACAGCCATTTAAAATGTAGCCATTGCCATATAAAGACGTGTCCTCCATGTCCACTGAAGTGTCTCAGCGTCTCTCTAGTAACATTTGTGTGCTCCAGGTAGCTTTTGCAAGGCTACTTTTACTTTTATACTTTAAGTTATATATACTTTTTCAACTACAGTTGAAAACTAGCCAATTGGCTAACACTGGCGCATTTACAGAAATGTTCATTAGTGTGCATTGTCCTAATCAAATAAATAAAAAATAAAAAAATAATAAAAAAAGTAAATTTCCAAGCTTGTACTTTGTTACTTTTACTTGAGTAAAGAAGTTTAATCAGTACTTCTACTTTTACCAGAGTATTTTTTAACACAAGTATCTGTACTTCTACTTAAGTACGGAAAGTGAGTACTTTTCCCATCTCTGCAGAAATGGAATGGTCCTGCAGTATTTTATTTAACTTTTTCTTCTAAGTAAAAACCCTTATTTATTTTTTGTTTATTTTGGGCAATGGCCAAATCTTTTTATTTTCATGTTCAAGTAACTTTCTTTTTTCTACTTCTTTATTTAATAAACCTATTTGAGGAAAATCCTGCATCTGTTGCATGTTGTAAAGGAGCCTCATTGTTAACTTTTTTATTATCATTTTCTGTAGGTTTAAATTGCGTGGGTCAACTTGAGATGTTTAATTTGAATCTACCCTGTTTTCTTCCTAACGTGTTACAGATCAATACCTCTCAACCAATAATTTTAAAGGTGTCCCCATCGCAGTTTGACAAATTACGGGCCCTCAAAGCTAGAAACAGCCTTGTAACAGACACATAGCAACATTTCATTTGGATCCGTGTTTACATCAATCTGATAATTGTAAGTCCACTATTTACTCTAGCTCTGTATGTAATCTCTTCCAATTCCTAAGGAAAATATCTGGCTTTTCAGCTGCTAAATGCTGCACTATGTTCATCAGCTATTTGCTAATGTTCTCTGCAGATTTGGGTGATAATGCTCTGTGGGTTTGCCACTATGCGCGACCCCTTTCCCATTATACATAACCATTACATTTGTTAATATTAAAATATTGATTAGAACAGCTTTAAAAAAAACCTTACTAATAAATAATGAAAAATCCACCCTTATACGGACACACTTAACATTGTTGCCTGTCTCCATTTTGTTGTTCCATGGTATGTTTTACTTAGTCTATGGACATTAGAAAGGTTTGGCAGGGGATCTGGGATCAGTTTCCGAGGTTTTGTTGAGCAAAGCGTGTCAATCCCAATTTTGATCAGAGCAGCAGTTTGTCCAACAGTAAAGGGATGTCAATTCTTTCTCCCTACAACTGCTCCTCGAGGGCGTTGGTATAAATAAAAATGGCCTCTCAGTCGACGAGCCTGGTTAAATATTGGTTTGCTTGCGCTGCCAGATCTTTCTCCTCACTTTGTCTTAGCACCGTGCCAGCCCTGGAAAGAGTGTTGCGTAGTGTGTGAGTTTGTTCAAGCAATGACAGCAGAGCTTCAGCATTGCATAAATATACAGAATGTTGCCTTGTGTGTGTTTGTGTGGCAATGTGGGACTGTGAGTACAACATGTTGACAGAAGGGGGAAACTGTGTGAGACTGTTTCCATCTGGTCACATTGGAGCAGAAGCAGAATTCACTATTATGCTTTACTGCACTTGACCCATTTGCAAGCAAAGACATACCAACTTGAGGTGACTGTTATATTGTAGCGCACATGCTCCAGTGTGCAAAGCTGTTCTTGAAGCTAAGGCGCTAATGCTGTCCTTAACTGTATCTAGTAGGGCTGCACAGGATTTCACTGCACTTCTGGGATTGCTCTCCTCCTGCCAGAAATTCACTGTTTTTGGATGTTCCGGCATTTCGGACCTGAAAAAGAGAGATTTTAGTTTTGCATTAATTTCTCCAATCCACGTCTGAAAGAGTTTTAGAACATGCCTTCGGCTAACCAGCTACGACATGACTCATAAGCATACAACATATCATTTTGAGTAAAGAAAACAAACAGGAAATACCCCAAAAGTCAAAGGTACAAGACTGTGTAGATATTTTCATATACGTGCAAAGGAACTACTCATCCCATAAACCACCGCGCACCACTGAATGATATAGTTGGGATTCTTCAGGATTGTGGGTAGTGAAGTACTTATCCAAGACATTGCAAATATAAGACATTTATCTCAAAACAAGGTTGGTGCCCCATGAACTTTTGGCGTCCATATGAGCTTAAACAATCGCTTAAACAATCGCTTAGTCATGTCATAGCTGGTTTTAAGTCTACCATCGACGGTTAGGATTTTATGGCTTACACTCCAATTGTCAATGGAGAAACTCTATTGTATTCTTACTTCCGGAACTGGCTGTGGGCGGGACTGTTGTGGTCTATGACTCACTGCTGTCAACGTTTTTTGTGCCTCTAATTCATGTCAACATGTCATTCAGTAAGTAGTCCATTCACGATGTGAATTGTCACGATGGAACTTTATTCAAAGCAGAGCTCCACCAAAGAGCCTGCAATCGTTGCAGACGGTTATCTGATGTATTCTAAGAATTTTAGACGTGTCGGGCAAACTATTTCTTTCTTAGCAGAAGCCAACATTGGGACAAAATAAATGTAAAGAGTGGAGTTCCTATTTTCGTTTTGACAAGTATAATGCATTCTGTTGTGATGTACTGTACGTGACACCAAGATGTGAAGTAAGCAAGACAGAAAAGAAAGTAAACCGTCCCCAACAATCTACTCACGTGAACAGCTTCAGTTGACAACACGGATGATTCAGGTAGGCAAAGCCAATATTGTCTTTCCTTTTTATATGCAGGTCTACTTAAATGTAATTAAGTGATCCATTGTCATGATAATTTTTGTCACGGTGCCATTAACATTAATGTAAAATGATTCTGTGCTAGCAAAGTAATGTTAAACCTGACACATGGGTGTCACACATGAAATTAACGACTGCGTTGATCCTAAATCAGCAAAGACATTTGCTTCAGCCTTTGCGACGCGCTGCGCCTGGCGCAAGATAGGGCCCAATAAGTCCTTATGCCATATAATTATCAGCTTAAAATTAACTCATATTATTAATACATAGGATATCACAGTAAGACTAAGGTGAAAAGCTATTTTACAGAACATAGGGTGCTTGAAAATGTTTACTTTCTGTTTGCAAAATGAACGTATTGTGTCTCGTCTTAGAAACGCAAGTGACATGAGCCACCAATGACGGATGACACAAGAGTTGACCTGTGGTGGAATGCAGTAAGACAAACATCGAGGTACCCAACACTTCAAGATAGAACACTTTGCTGTATGCCCTTTTCATCGCCCTCAAGTAGAGTCTTTGTTTAGTATGATGGCCAACATCATACAGGCCAAAACAAGAAGCCTAAGACCAATGAGGCCTACGAAGTTGTAAAGTACCAGCTGAAGGCCATGCAGACCATCAGAAGACAGCCCCATCAACCCATCGCTTTCATGGAATGTCAAACTCTCAAGTTGGAGGTACAGGGCAGAGAACAAACGGAGGGCAGAACTTCATGCTCCCAATCCAGCCAGAGAAGAAGGCAGCCTCAATAGTGGCAGCAGCTTTCAATGCCAGAAAGACATTTTAAAAGTGGCGGCTGCAAGCATTGAAAACGCTTCCAAGAAGCTGACAAGAAACAGAAAGTTTTCAATGTGCACTGTTTTGCACTGTTTGCCCTGTGCACTGTATTTCATTAAATGTATATAAATGATGTCACTGTGTGTGTGTGTGTTTGTCCTTTGCCAATAACATCATGTTTTAAACTCCAGTTGATTTCAGAGGACTATGCTACTGCAACTCAGATCGCTGCAGCGTAAATCCAGACAGCTACAATGTTTCCTTTAGGATTTTTTTAAGCAATAGGGGCAGGTCTGTCCGAACAAAAAACAATTTCACAAGAATTTCTTCCTAGGGAAACCAAAACCCAAATGACTACATCTATAGACTATTTCCAATTTACATTAGATTACACTGACTCACTTCCCATTTTAATGTTTATAATCAGGATGATGAGCTGACAGACTTGACAAATTGAACTTTGTCCAATCAGAACGGACCCACTGCGGTGACGTTTTTTTGTGGAGCTGTTCGTTTAATAGCTAACTCGGAAGAAAGCAAATGTTTTAACAGTAAACTGCACACACCAACACAACAGTACGTGGAGTCAAACTGGACATGCCTAATAATGTAAATGTGCTGTATTTATATAGCGCTTTTCCAGTCTTAACAACCGCCCAAAGCGCTTTTACATCTACAGGAAACATTCACCATTCACACACATTCATACACTGTGGCTGGGGCTGCCGTACAAGGTGCCACCTGCTCACTCCGATGCGCAGCACCGGGGGCAACTCGGGGTTCAGTGTCTTGCCCAAGGACACTTCAACAATGACTGCAGGGGCAGGGATTGAACCGCCAACCTTTCGATTGGCAGGCAACCGCTCTACCACTGAGCCACAGCCGCCCCTGAACAATAACCTCTGAATAGTTCTATATGTTGTTAAATTGCAGCAAGATAATTTAAAAGGAAACCGCGAGTACATTCTGCGTCTGCCCGATTTCTCATACTATCGGAGCAGAACTTTTGCCATGGTTGCTATTACAGAATCAACATAGAGGAAACACTGCAGCTAGCTAGACTATCTGTCCAATCTGAGTTTTCTCTTGCACAACTTAAAAACCTTTGAACGTACACGTTTTACCAAAACAAGTTCCTTCCTGAGGCTATTTTGCAGAGGCACCATGGCTCAGCTCGGCGTTTAGCCCCGCCCATGAAGATTGTGATTGGTTTAAAGAAATGCCAATAAACAAGAGCATGTTTTTCTCCCATCTTGAATGCAGTGTGGACTAGCCAGACCCTCCTCCGCAGTGCTGTGAAGGAAGGTCGGGCAATGCGAGACTATCGCGATATCAACTGGCGCAATAAACACATTGTGAAAGTCTGCGACATATCGCAAAAGATCAACCGAAAACTGCACTTTAAAATGCAACTGTCATTCTTTTGTAGTGGTGCCTTTTTATATTTAATTCAATGTTCAGTTTGATTAATAAAAGAATGTTGGAAATTATTTCCTTTAATTTGTTTCAAATTCAACAAGCAATTTGTTGTATTTTACACTGAAAGCAGGAGAAAGGAAGAACTAGGTTCACATATTTTCCTCATATGGTGCAGCCCAAGTATCTAGTTATCCCTGACCCTGAGCTCTGTGGTTTTAACCTCTCTCTTACTGGATGATCGCTCACCCCTGCACTCCAGAGCCAGACCAAAGAGGCCAGAGCAGGTTCAGGGCTTATCGTGGGACGACAAGACCAAGCTGTCAGCCAGGAGCTTCACCCTCCTCAGCCGGACCTCCATCCCCCTCCTCCTCCCACCCCTCCACCACTGCCACCTCCTCTACCTGCTGGACAGGGCCTGGATGCAGCAGCACCAACCAACAACCACCAGGGGAAAGCCGGAAAAGGTGAAGCAGCCATTTTTTTCATTTCAATGCAGGGGCGTTACACAAAATGTTGGGCCCCGTAGAAAGGCATTCTCTATCGGCTCCTTCCTGCATCCATAGCTGTTCATTTTAGCATATTTTTGGGCCCTCCGCAGTCCCATTTCCACCCCAGTCCGACACCCCTGTCTCATTATCTCTCTGTCTGACTTACTTCTACTCCCGCTTAAGCCCAGTTGAACAAGATTTGGCATGCTGGCACATTACACTCTACAGTTAAGCTTAAAGAATGCTGCCCTAAGGTGTGTGTGTGTGTGTGTGTGTGTGTGTGTGTGTGTGTGTCTGTCTGTCTGTCTGTCTGTGTGTGTGTGTGTGTGTGTGTGTGTGTGTGTGTCATTTGAAATTAAATTAATTACACATACATTTTTACACATGTTATGTTATTTTAAAAGAATATTGAGCAGGGAAGTTTTAAGTTCTTAGAGCTAACATGTTATCAGACAATTAGTATATGTGTACATCCAGCAGACATGGAGCAACATTAGCATTTGGAGTTGTGTTTCTGTCGATGTGAAATGTAAGTCTGAATTTCACTCTCCATTTCTGCTCTCCACCAACTCCTTAGAGAAATGGATCTTTAGCTGCTAAATGCAAGCCTGTAGCTCTTAGTTTGTTAGAACTTCCTGTTGCTATTGGGGTTGAATCAATTTAAGTGGGATTGATAAATGTGTTATATAATCAAAACAAGGAGCTAAAAGAGAGAGCGTTAGGTGATAATCATCTGTGGGTTCATAACCTTGAGCGAAGCATATTACACACCGATTCACTGTCAATATAAAGATAACAATTAATGGAAAACAGTTGTATCTTAGTCATAATTATCTAGTGTCTTTTTTTTTGCAATTTCGCAATGCAAATGTATTATGTTACATACCCAATCACAATGTTTGTTTACAATAACTTCCAGGTAGAAAATCTGTACAATCGGGGGCGAGGAACAACTGGATATACTCTAAAATGCATGTTTGATGCTTTCACAAAAGGGTTGCAAATTAGCACCCGCCACCAGCCAATGGCCAATTTTTCAAAGTGGCGGGTGACTTTGCCACTGTGACGGGTGGAGTGGTTTTCAGCGCTAGTCCGTGAAATAGGTTTTAAAATGTGGCTATATATCCCCGGTGTTAGCAGTAACAACTGTTGAGGGCGACGTAAGGAAAAAGAGAAGGTACTTTTTCGAACAAGTGGCGTAATGTGGAGAGGGGAAAACGAGGGAATGGTTAGCCTACTAGAGTTGGGCGATGTCCCCTAAATTGGCGGTTGATCAGACAGGCATTTAAATGCCCTCTATAAATACACAGTATTACATGCTGCAGCTGGTAGGGGCAGTACGTTACAACTTGACCTACTTTCACTAAACTACGGTGTCTTGAAGTCTAGACTCCATCAGGTCTCCGTGATCTGGGAATGTTTGCCTTTAACAGAGTGACAGTAATAACCTAACATACCATCATTACTGACATTAAACTACATTCTCACATGTATTTGCACTGAACAACACATTCAATAAACAGAAACATAACTCTTGCAGCGCACGTGAACAAATGTGCAATATCAGCTCACACATAAAATAGCACCCTCGTGAAATTAGCCTCCTGTTGCTAATGTATATTCATAAATCCTACATAACATTTTCATCAGACTAACTTATTGATGCTCCCACACAGTAGTATCCACAAAGTTAGTTAGCGGCTTACTGGGACACTTGATGGAACTGTCTGCCCTAAAAAGGGTTTATAAGAATTGACAAAATTGTGAATTGTCTCACACTAAAAGGGCCAAGAAAACTACCGCGACAATGAGGGAAATGTCTCTGATTAGGCAAAGTGAAAATACCTTTTGTGGGTGTAGCACAGGATTTTGCTATTTAACTTTGCATTTACTAAACACATTTTGACAACAGTGTCTTGTTCTACATTCTAAATCACATTCACACTGAATTATTGGTTTATAAGACGATTTAAACACTTTGGATATATTCCTGTATCATTCATTTGTAATCAATCACTCAGTGGCCAGCTGGTGTCTCAGGGTGTACGGTATGTGGTTTTAGTTAGGGCGAAGCTCTTCGGGCCAGTCTGTTATTGTCTTGGCCCCCTGCCTCTGTTTGTAACACAATACTTAACTATCTCACTACCTCATGGTCACACAACATAGCTGTCACCAGCATAAATCAGATACACACACACACACACATACACAGTTATATCCAGCATGCACAAACACATAAAGAACAACGCATAGACGCGTACACACTTACAGGCACACAATAAAGTTTATAGGGCATGTCATACCATTTTCTCTGTGTGTTACAGTTTTTGCTACATCAGGCTGTGCAGAATGAGCCACACCTCGTGTGTTGGTTTTACAACCTGGAGTTCTGGCACACACATATTTAAACTGTAGTTGTAAAGTAATAAAGACACACAGGCATTGTGAGGGACATTTATCAATATACAGTATTATCTCTTTAGAAGATAATGGAAACATTTCTTTTGATCACGCCATTCACACCCAATCCAGTACTTCATAAGGTGTGTGTATGTGTGTGTGTGTTTGTGTGTGTGTGTGTATATGTGTATGTGTATGTAAGCCTATATTAGTGTGAATGGCAGGCGGGATTTAGAGCCTTCCACAGCTGCTGCCCAACAGGCACACAGCAAGGTGGTGACTGATGTGTGTGCGTGTGTGTGTGTGTGTGTGTGTCTGTGTGTGTGTGTGTGTGTGTGTCTGTGTGTGTGTGTGTGTGTTTGGGCGTGCGTACGTGGTAAGAGCAACTCCTCCTACTCCTCCTCCTCCTCCTACTCCTACTCCTACTCTATCCACCTCTTTATTTGTCTCCTCCTTCACTCATGTCCTTCCCTCCCTTGCTGCTTGTCCCTGCACGCCTCTGCCTCATGTGGTTTCAGATAGAGTTGTGGAGTCTAATGTTTGAATCTATACCTGGAGGTCTTTGCACACACACACACTCACGCACACACACACACATCTCTTCAGCGTTTCCACCATTTCAACTCATGTGGAGCAGCCCTAACCTGCCTCTGCACCAGAGGCATGCATCCAGACACAGAAGTAATCATATGCGCAAATAATCCAAGATGTGTGCACCCATGTAAATGCAACTTGTGTGTGACTGATTTGCATTCATATATTATAAAAAAGGGCCAATATGCATTTGACAGGAGACAGAGGTTAAAGGTAAATGTTGGATTTTCCGAAAAAAAACAATGTATAGACTGATGGACCATTCACATTGTATATGCAAGCGGCAGCGCGGGGCTATGAAACCCAGTATTGTCAATGGCTGCCGCTGTGCGCTGTGACATGTCTGGATAAAACAGAAAAAGTAAACAAAGAATACACGTGGATCCACAAATGGATTTTGGACGAGAGGTTGATTTTGGCCGTCAGTTATCTCCCAGAGCTGTACAACACAAGTTTGAGGTCGTACAGAGGGATACAACCTGGGATACAAAACCAAGCTATGGAAGCATATTTCTACCATAATAGGCATGCCAGGTTGGTAGCTTATTGTAGCCTCTTAATTTAAATCATTCAGATTTCTTTTAGCTATGTGAAATCAACATGGACATGTCTCCACTGAAATACAATTATAACTTTCGTAACATTTTTTCTCAGTTACTTTGGTGCATTTGTCAAATCATAATTTGCATTTGCACAACTGTGAGTGCATTTCTTTTTTCAATTGGGGTAAACTGCACGGCATAGCGACTGACCTGCAAAAGTGTGTATCTGGCCGGAAATCTTTTGCCAATGACCCAATCAAAGTGACACCATTGTTTATACCAAGATAGTAAAACTGCTTTGTGTTGTTGTCCATATTTAACACTTCACACAAGTATAGTGTAATGAACAATGCACATGAAAGGGAGCACTTTTCCCTATGTGTCAAAGTTACACATTATTGTCATTTCTGATCTGAGAAGTGCGCCAAAGCAACTGGGAAGAATTATTAGTTATTAGTGATAATCCATCTCCATACAGGTATTTGTAGGATATAGTTGTTTTTGTATGTTTATATGAAGTCAAATATATTTGGACTGATTGACACAAGCCATGTTCATTTTTCTACTCAAGTAGGTAGTTATAGAAGAATTAATTGCAAGTGTTTTCCAGAGTATGACTGCATGATGATGAATATACGTATGAATTGAAATATGAAATTCAAATATTGCCGCATGTATGACGTAAATTTAGAAACTCTTGCCTAAGCACAACAAATATATTTTGGCAGTAGGATGCAACCTAGCGGACAGCGCAGCGCATGCCGCGTACAATGTGAATGGCCCCTAATTCAAAAGTAATCCCTCTCAATCATCACTTACTGAATGTAGGACCCACTAGAAATGCAATGTGGTGTCTGTATCTACACAGACCCTGTCCTTTCCCCCTATTTTCTCTTTTCTTCTTATTTCCATGGGTGCTGGACATTTATGAGCGTCAGCCTTCCAAATAATATCCATCAAATAATGACTAATAACTGAAGATGAAGTTTGCTGACCTGCTGTTGAGTAAGTAACTGCAAGAATGAGGCTCTTCCACTTCTTGAAGTAGACGGTTACATTACAAAAAGACACATTGTGACAACAATGAGGAGCTTGCTAGCTAATGAGATTTGTAATTATACAAAAAGGTCTGGTGAATAGGTTGTTTTCCATAATGCAGGATGCATTCTGTATTAATATCAGTTATCATTTGAGAGCATTTGGACTTCTGAACTACATGTCTTGCAATACCAGCTACCCACCCATTGCACTACATGCATTTTAACTGCTCAACAACTAGGGGACACTCTATCTTTGAGCAGTTAAAATGCATTTTGTTGGGGAAGAAGTTGTTTAGCAACATAAAACAGGAATGAAATCTCAGTATCTGGAGAAGCTACGAACATGAAGTCATTGCGGATGGTCAGCAATCCCACCAACCTTATGAACACACTGTACACTACAGTTATTTTGTGCTATTTATTTGCTGTTTATTAACATCAAGAGTGCAGTTTACTGGCCAGTTCCCATCACTGTCAGGCAGCGGTGGAAGAAGAATTCAAATCATTTACTTAAGTAAAAGTACCGATACCACACTGTAAAAATATTATGTTAAGTAAATGTACTTAATAAATTTCACCACTGCAGTCAGTGCAGTTACACCTTAAGCAGGAGTGTCAAACTTAACTTTACCAAGGGCCACACTGAAAAATTAGATTCACATTAAGGGTCAGACATGTTTGACATAAAGCCCTAAAAAGTCAGCAAAAAAAGTTTTAGCAAGAGTTTAGCAAACCAAGCAAAACAATGATTACATTTTTTACAACAACCTGTTTCACAGCCTGAATATGTAAACTCCCTCTGAATTTAGCTCCGTGCCTTGAGTTTGACAAGTGTGTTAAAGCAACTGTCTTAAACATGCAAAGTGTGGCCAATCACGTGTGAACCAATCTGTGCTTCTTTCAGTGGTGATTGAGAGGGTGGTGCTGAGAGGAGTGACACACACGTCTGAAGACACTAGTGATTATGTGTTCGAGGTGGGTCCAGTCTACACACAGACGCCTGCTCACTTTTCCAAATGCTCTCCGTTCATCTCTTCATGTGTTCACCCTTTCCTTTCACTTGGTTTTCTACTTCCTCTACTCCATCATCTCCACCATCCCCTTCTCCTCATCCTCTCTCCTCCAGGCCAGCTGGTCAGATGGGTTTGTGTCATCCGTTGTCAGAACTCGGCAGGAGGTGACAGAGCTGCTGAGCCAGGTCAGGACCATCATGGTAACACACATCCCCCAGTCTCGCTTTGCCAGACCTTCCTCCACAGCGCCGCGGAGGAGGGCCTGGCGAGTCCCCACTTTGTAAACCAATCACAATCGTCAGGGCCGGTGCTAGGCGCCAGGGGTGTTGAAATGGATATTTACACCAATACATTGTGATGCGGACATGGACGATTCTGCATCGATGCAGTGACAGACCATCATCTATTATAGCCTACTGATGTTGTTTGTTGACTCCGCTACCTCAGGAAGTGTCTTTTTTAACCCTTGTGTTGTCCTCAGGTCAAGTTGACCCGTTTCAAAGTGTTTTACATCAGAAATATGTATTTCTTTCAATCAAATTGCCCAAAAATAACATGGATTATTCCATACAACATTCTTCAGGTAATTTCAATGATTACTTTCATTGAATTTGTTGGGTGTTTTATTTAATCTTATAGCATTTGAATTCTTTTTTTTAATGGTTTCAAAACCGTATCCGAACTAAACTTTGACATATACCCATCTGTGAT
>NC_045740.1:24771171-24771319 GCF_008692095.1 Etheostoma spectabile | reverse complement strand
TCAACATCCTCTGATCTTAACTATTAGTCAAAATAATTAATAATTTCTGCCTTTTTAACTGAAAACTTATGTATAATTTGATATAAATGAGGTTTGTTGACCATGAATTCCAATAATAAATGTAAAACCTATTATTAAACCAGCTCAG
>NC_045740.1:24766616-24771161 GCF_008692095.1 Etheostoma spectabile | reverse complement strand
AAGCGCCAAAAGCTGGAAAAAAGGGACAAATAAACCAGAAAAAGCAACAAAAATTTCAGAAAAGCACAAAAAAAAAAATCATTTTCATTTTTGACCAGGAAGGACAAGTTCATGGTTAGTGGGAAGACAACACAAGGGTTAAGAGCAAATACAATAAAAGGGGAGTAAATATATACCCAACTGCTTGAATTTCTGATAAAAACCACATGTTGTAATATATAACAAAAGTTGAGGGGGTGAAGCATCGTTTTATCAAATCGATTAAAAACGTTAACAGGATAATCGTATCGTTTGCCGACGTAAAATAGCCTCAGTGAGGAACTTGTTTTGGTGGAACGTGTGTAAGGAAACGGACATCTGACCAAAAAGAAGCAAACCCCGAAGTAGAATTTTGGAGATACATTATTACATACACATTCCCTAAATGATAAAAATAATCTCAGGTAAAAGTTCTTCAGTACTGTTTATTCTACAGATTGACCTTTTGCAAGTGTAAAATGCCTATACAATTCTAAATGAATAAATCAATCACTTCTCCCTAGGGCTGGGCACATTATGGATATTATAACTATCCATATACTGTATGAGGCTGGATAATATCTGAATTGTAGATATCGTAATATGGCATAATTCTTGTCTTTTCCTGGTTAGCTACATTACAGTGAAGTCATGTAATTGTGTTGTTTGATGTTTATTTTTTACAAGACTGTTATAGCTATTTATTATTTGCCTTTGCCCACTTAATCATTGTATCCACAGCATTGATTATATATCAAAAATCTCATTGCGTAAATGTTTTGTGAAAGCACCAATAGTCAATACTACAATATCGTCGCAATATCAACATCAAGATGTTTGGTCCAAAATATCATGACATTTAGTTTTCTCCGTATGGCCCAGCTCTACCTCCCCCCGTGTTTCTGATTTAATTATTGGAAACAGACATTTGGTCTTAATTACATGAAGTATTGAGCTGTTTGAACAGTCAGGTTTTACAGGGATGAATTGCTCGGTATCATCACAATGCGGATGTAATGATACATAATATGTTTTTTCTTCTTCTCTAAGCTGTCACAAGATTTTCCTGATGACGGAGTGGAGAAGTTCCTCCCGCAGTCCATAGAGCTGGACGCCAGGTGAGTTCATAACACTTCCTGTTTATTTATGCTCTCGAAAAGTGTAGTTTCTGTCTCATCATAGAGAAGTGTGTTCCAGCTGAGGAAAGCAAGGGAGTTTGATTGAACTCTTCCAGAAAGACTTAACAATAAAGCTGTGCAATTAACAAAATTGAAATCGTGATTATGATTTTTGGCTCCTTACAATTACAAAAACCGATGAAACGATTATTTTGCAGATTATGTTGTACAAATAAACTCTTATTTTATCTTGTGTTCTGAATGAAGAAAAAAAAATTGAAAACGTGAAAAGTATAAAGGGAAATGTGACAATTCAGGGTGTTTCCACTGTTTCACTGTTTTTTTAATTTCAATAAATGCAGCATTTTTCCCAAAATCTAAACTTATCACAATAAATAATTGTGATTTCAACATGACCAAAATAATCGTGATTATTATGTTTTTCCTAATCGAGTGGTCCTAGTTATAATCCGTATAAAGCATTCGCAGAGCAGTTTGCAAAAGGCACAAAGCACAAATTGTCGCAGAACAATTCACCAGGATGCAGGAAATGAAGTGTTCCAAATGCTCAAAATTTCTATTTGCTTGGACCCAAAGTGCAAAAGGTGGATGCGAGGAGGCAGCAGGCAGTGTAAGAAGGGCTACAACCAAAGGTGTCCAAAAAAAAAAATAATAAAGCACACTGGAGAACACAAAAAACTCACAGCCACTGGGACGTATCACAAATGGAGAGACGCAGGGAATGATGACAGGAGACACGACGATGAACCGACAAAATACACAGAAAGCAAACAGACATTTACAGAATATATAACTTATAAATGATTACATAATATCTATCCAATGTGTAATCAAGTTGAGATCAATGAAGACATCCTCTACAATCATTTGGCCAAATATGTTTTTACAGCATTTACAGTAACCTCTCTGACTGACCCCTTGTCCACATGCTCTTCCTGTTGCTTGTTGTCTATCCTGCTCCATGTTACTGCAACGTTAAGTTTTGTTCAGTCCAATCAGGCAAGTGAAAACTTACTTACCTTAACATGTACTTGCCTTATAGTATTGCCCCTATAGATTTTTTTTCAAAGAAAATGACCCATCAAAAGCGTCCAAAAAGTAAAGGAATCGGAAAAATGTCAAACCGTAAAAAAAATGTAACAAACGTCAAAAGTTTTCAAAAAAAGCATCACATTCTGTATGTGGAAAAAAATATGTTAAAAGCGTCAAGTACCAACTCAATTGTTGATTGGCCAATGGCACATTCAAATCACATCATCAACAAGCGCTCTCCAACGATAAAGCCGCGATGAAGCCCGAACGGACAGGTGGATTGGTATGTTTATTGCGCGACGCAGCGTTCTATTTGCCCTGGGCCAACGGGAAACCCTTATTGTTGAACCCTGTACTGTAATGGAAACTGCTATTTACTGTAATAGAGTGGAGCGCGTAACTTTGGGTTCAACATTGGGCGGGTTGAGATCTCCATTTTTGAGCAAAATACAAATTTTGAGCATCAACCACTTCTTTTTTTGCATTCTGGTGATTTTTTCTGCAAAAATGTAGGGTGCAAATGTCCTATGAATAGTGACCACTTATGGTTACCACTTGCTGAAATCAATTAGCAATAACGATATTGATTATGTTTGGTTACATGTAATTTAGATGATCAAACAAACACGTTACATTTACAGCTGACAAACTAATTTAAAATCTCTAGGCTCACCAAATGGTTCAGTGATCAACAATTAACCGTCTCAGGACAAAAGACCCACTGGCGAGTCCACGCGATGTTTGACAACAGTCCTACTCAAAAATGTTTCATTTTAGACATTTATTTACAACTTTATTCAGATATTATCCTACTTTTGTGAACCTAAGACTTTTGTAAACTCATTTCAAGCACCAAAATTGAAGTTTAGGTCCAAATGATCTCTTTAAACATTGCTGTGGAACAAATTTGGCCCTGACTTTACGCAAAGCTGAGTTTGTTCTGAACATTTTGATATGAAACACATCTCTGGTTAAATGCAAATATCCTTAAAATGTGAATGTAAAAGGAATGTAAAAATGTCCCCCCAGAGGGTTAGGAGCAATTGGATTAACATGTGACATGTGTATGCAAATCAGAAGAGAAGCATATTAAAAGTATTGTGAGCATCACATCGTGAAAGACAATGACTTTATGTAGTAAAACACAGATGTGGTAAAAAAGTCAATTTGTAATTGTGTTTTACTTAGTCAATGGAATATGTGATTACATGGTTGAGATAAACAGCCATTTTGATGATCTGTTATGACTTTTGTAAGAAGAGTTGTATTATGAAACTATGAAATAATCTGCAATAGCATGTGATGTAACATCTCCCTCTGCAGCTTGTAAATCCAGGCATTCCCTGTGTCCCTGTGTTTGTCTGTCTGACGTCCTGTCTGTCCCCCTGCTGTCCTGTATCTCTGCCTGCACCCAGGTGTCTGACAGCGTTGCCCTGTCCTGTCCTCCAGCACCACAGTGTCCAGCTGTTCTTCACCTCCACCCGGCCTCTCTCACCCAACTGTCCTGCCTCCCTCCCCTCCCCCCTTCCTCCATTACCCTCCCCCCTTCCTACGGCTCCTGTAGCCCCAACCTGTCCGTTCACCTCCAGCTCTAGTAAGTCTTGTGTTTCATTCTCAATGATTTTCCAATTTGGATTCCATGCCTTTTATGCTGGCTACTATTTTGAATGCAGAGAAATAGGAGACAACATGTAGCATTAAAACAGCAGAATAAAACTGGGGACGTCATAAATGTGTGGCTGTGAATGTGTGAGTCTATAAATCAGTAAGTCTCTAAAGAGGGCAACGGGGATATAAAACTATTCTTAGATGCAAGGAAAGAAGGTGTCAATGAGGGACGGGGCAAGATGAAAGATTTCATGTCTGGGTTTTTCTGTTGGAGAACAGAGTGAGGGGCGGGACTAAAGAGGTAATGGAAAGGACAAGGCCGTGGGTGGAAGTCTTGGTTGGTGGTAGTGAAGCGCTGAGAGAGGTGAGACTGCAGGCAGGATTTTCAGTTGGGGTTTTGGAGGTGTTGGAGGGAGCGAACGGGGTCTATTTTAGTCTGATGTGGGAATTCAGCATGGCATGTTTGTGTTGGGAAGCCTAGAGTGTGGTGATCTCATGTTGTGTGTGTGTGTGTGTGTGTGTGCGTGTGCGTGTGCGTGTGCGTGTTTGTGTGTGTGTGTGTGTGTGTGTGTGTGTGTGTGCGTGCATGCGTGAGTGAGTGCGTGCGTGCTTGTGTGTGTGTGAGTGAGTCTATGAGTGTCACTTCATCCCAAAGAGTATTTATAGCCATTGGTGCAGTGTACATCTGTGTGTGCTTGTACTTTTGTATGTGTTTCTACATTAATGTGTGTGTGTGTGTGTGTGTGTG
>NC_045740.1:24757924-24766606 GCF_008692095.1 Etheostoma spectabile | reverse complement strand
TGTGTGTGTGTGTGGGAGACCCCAGGGTAGCAAAATGAATATGAGTCTGTCTGACTGTGCTGTAATTTGCCTCCACAAACACACAAAGAGCTCTGCCCCCACCACAACATATCATGGTCCATTCTTCACAAGCTGGATATGAGGCTGTAATGTATTGCACTTAACACAGGGGTAATGGGGTTACAGCACACAGCAGACACTGCTTTCAGAAAAGAACAAAAAGAGAGAGTCTGCAAGCTCTTTATAATATAATGATAAACCTTCCATCATTGCAAATGCCCCAACACATTTGGGCTCATTCACAAGTGTTTCATGCAGAAACCCCCTTCAATTTGCAAATGGTAATAAAATATTGATGAAAATCCTTCATGTAAGCAGTCTTTGCATCTTAACTTAATCTGTCCTTCAGAATACAGATACCTCCTGTTAGCGTATAAGTGGCGATGTGGTGGTGCATTACTAAGTGCACGTATTAATGTAATGTGTTTACAAGCATGTTTTCTTAGTTTTACATTACCTGGGTAAGCAGGATTGCACCAGTATTGCTAATAATATCTTCACCACCATACATACAAATGTAAAGCAGTTGTAGAAGGAGAAAAAGGAAAGATGAAGGGCTTTCTTTATACGAATTGTGCTACCTAACGTATACAGTATGTCTGTAATGTAACGAATTAGCATAAATGCTGCAATACACTTAAATATGCATTTTCTCTTTTCGTTTGTTTTTTGCATAGTATGATTCCCGGTGGAAAAAGTGTCTTTCTTTCAGTAAGGGCCCATCTAGGTCCAGTCACAGACTGATGACAGCATTAATGTGGAGCCCAAAAGGTTTCTGTGATAATCATGGAAAAAAATGGCGAAATTGACAATTTAAACAAGCTTTAAGACAGATTCAGTAGGGCTCTACATTATGTCCTGTGCTAAAAGCTAACTATAGATTTAAAAATATGACCACGCCTATGTTTCCCACCGAGTCACCCCACTGTAACTGTAGTTAAAAATGCAATCAAAATCATTCCCAGTTGCTGTGGGCTAGTGGAGGCTGGTAATACACTGGAGGAAACCTTGCTATACACACTTGCATAGGGCAGCTACAGATAGATAAATACAACAATGCTGGTCAACCATGTCTTCTGTATTTGGCCACAAGTTCTCATCCACATCCCACCTTCCTCCTCTCTTGTAATACACCTGGGAGAGAATCTTTTTGCATGGGGTGGAGGACTGGAGAGTAAAGCGTGATTTATACTACTGCGTAAAATAAATAAACCATAAATCACGCTTAAGATGGAAGAAAAAATCCTAACACTGTCCTGGGATAGGCTGTAAACCACTCTGTGACTGAGAGAGAGGACATTGAAACTTCCCCCCCTTTCCTCACCTGGCACAAGTCTTTCATAGGGGCCATCAGGGAATGGAAAGCGCTCAGTGTTGCATGTCCCAATCATATTATTATAATTCCGTTTGTAAATAATGTCTTTTTTAGATGTAGCAGAATGTAGCCTACTGCAGTCTACTGTACTTCTAGTAATGTTGGGTTTAGTCCACATTGACTTCTGTTGTGCTGACTGTTTGAAGAGTTTTGAAAAAGAGAACTCAGTAGTGATAAGATAAGATCAAACTTTTTTGTCTTTTCACAAATTTTTCTTGCATTGCCTGCTCCAACACTCGACATAAAAACACAAAAGCATAAAAAAGATATGTAAGGTCACCCTTTCAGTAATCATCAACAAGACATCTGACACATCAGTCACACACACACAAACACACACACACACAGTCAAAGTGTGAGGAAAGGGGGATAAACTAATATATAGAGTGAGGAATAAAGGAGTGCTTGTACTGGTTCTTTTTGCAACTTGGGACCCTAAAGCGAAATGTGTGTTATCGAAACTGTAAACCTACAGAACAAGTAGGTCGAAACAGAACGGGACACGAAACTGATGCAGTGAAATCCAATCCCAATTATGATTTTGACTTGTATAGGAGGAGGATATACTGAAGGATAATGTCTGACTCTAGACGCCATCAGTATTTACAGTAATACAGCATATTTAATCCATTTTTCTAAGTAATTCATTTGCATAATTTCAAATACTGACTTCTGCATGATTTGCATTTGAGTTACACAGGACATTACTAACAATGAGTTACTGTTAAATAGCATTATTTTATACGGGCATTTTAAAATGTAGCAACAGTTACATTCCCGCGTTCAACATAGAATGTTTTCATGCTCTGATGAACTCATTATGTGATGTCTTACCTCATTTTTGTCTGCTGTGTGAGATATTAAGGCCATGGCTCAGAGTTTTTTTCACATTTTCCTTGTTGGGAAACTAAAACCAAAGCAATTGTACTGTAAATAAAATAGACCAAAGTCTTGCTGTTTCGATTGGATAATGCAAAAGTGTTTTTTTTTTTAAATAAGCAGGATGTGGGTTTTACATTTGATAACTTGAGATTTTTAACCCTTGTGTTGTCTTCCTGTCAAAATTGAAAATCAACACTTTTGTTGACACTTTGTATCGATGTTTTTAACTTTTTTTTACGTTTATGTCCCTTTTTCAACACTTTTGATGCTTTTTTTTAATTTTCAACACTACATAACACTAAGTTATTAACTTTAGTTTTACAGTTATTTTTGGAATTATGGGCAAAAAAAATCATTTATAGGAAATTATAACTAATGATTGAGTTAAAAAAGCAGAAATTAGGAATTATTTCGACTACATTTAAAGGAATGAAAAAGGAATTAGCATTTATGCTAATTCATTACATTACAGACATACTGTATACGTTAGGTAGCACAATCCGTACAATAAAGAAAGCCCTTAATTTTTCCTTTTTCTCCTTCTACTACTGCTTTACGTTTGTATTGCTTTGGTTTTAGTTTCCCAACAGATAGATGTGAATAAAACTCTGAGCCATGGCCTTAATATCTCACACAGCAGACAAAAATGAGATGGATATTGATGGATGATCACAAAATGGAATATGTCAACTTTTACTCAATACTATTTCAAAACCACTTCAATTTTTTTCAAATGCTATAAAATTGAATAAGACACCCCAAAATTAATGAAAGTATAGATTTGCCAAAGAGCGTTAAGTGGAATCAATTATGTTATTTTGGGTTATTACAATTGGGTAGTTAAAATGAACACAGATATAGGAAAACAGATTTGGCCCTAAGACAACATGAGGGTTAAAACACTTTGGTGGTGATGACAGTGAAGATAATAAAAGTCTTTTTTTCACTCTGTCCCTCAGGTCTTGACTGTATGGTTCAGTACAGAGGAGCGAACAGGTTAGATTATTTATTTTATTTGTCTTTCTATCATCCATCATCATCATCAGCCTCCCTTCTGACTGTATTTCCTCTGTCAGGGCGGTGTACAGAGTGGCTAGCATCCAGCCCGTCGTCAGCACCCACAGCTCTGTCATGCCTCGCCCCTTTCCTCACCTCTCCTCCCTCCCCCCTCCTCTTCCTCCCTCCATTCCTCCTCCACAGAACTCCCCCCAGCTGTCCTCCCTCCCTCCGCCTGTGCCATCACTACCCACCCAGTGCTCCATGGCTGGTGGAGGGGATCCCTCCTCCCAGCCACATCCCCAACACACTCAGTCCCACTCATACTCCCAGCACCACCTGCATCCGCATAGCAGCAGTCAGTCCCTGCACCTGTCCCATTCCCATCCAACGTCCCACTCACATTCCCAGTCCCTTTCCTACCCCCAGTCCCATTGCGTGTCTCGTTCCCAGTCCCATACCCAGTCCCAGTGCCAGCCCAACACTCCGGAGCAGAACGGCATCCTGGAATGGCTCCGCAGGCTTCGGCTCCATAAGTATTACCCCGTCTTCAAACAGCTGACCATGGAGGAGGTGGGTTTGCTTTAGATGGCATCCTGTCATTTATCTATTTATTTATTTATTCAGAATACCTTACCGGAAACAACAAGTTTGCTCAATCAATCACAATCATTGACTGCTTTCACTTTTACATGTTAAGGTCAGCCAACCTTAAGTGAGTCTTTGTCATTAGCTTCAGGGCTTATGGATGCATAATAATAACTGTAGTTGGACTGGAGTTCGCTATTTGTATAACACATTTTAGTTTAAAAAACATCTTAAAAATACTACTTTTAAAATCCCCGGTGATTAAGACCCTCGCGGAGTCAATTTTGCCCTTCTACCAGTGCATTACACTGGTAGAAGCGCTGGCTTGATGTAATATGCAGCAGGAGTTTCTATGAGCTTAGAACTAAAATATAGCAATCAATCATGTCCTTTTAAATGTGGGAAGCAAAACTCGTGATTGTGATTAAGTGGGCAGCCCCAATTTATGCAAGCTTTTTACACTGAAATAAACCAGTAAGTCTGCTCTTCAACACATTTATTTTTCCTGTGCTCCCTACAGTTTTTAGCACTGACAGAGGAGGACCTGGACAAGTACGACCTGACCCAAGGAGCAAAGAAGAAACTCAAGACTCAACTAGAGCTACAAAAGACTCAACTAGAGATACAAAAGTCAGTTGAGTATACTGCAGTTATCACTAATCACAAATAATATTGGTGTATCAAAGCATAACTTTGATACTTTTCGGTTATTATGTGGTAGTCAAGGGCCAATAAGTAAAGGATAATAATTCACAAAGACTTTCTTGTGAAAAACAGTGCTTTTCAGCACTTATCAGGCTTTTCATAACTGTGATGTCAAACTTAGAAAGAACATAACTTACTTAAAGAAATATATTAACGTTATGGGAAATAACCACTTTTTTGCTGAGAGTTACATAAAAGACCGAAACCACTCTCTTATCTGTGCATCAAGTAAAAACCTGAAGTTATTAGCTTAGCTTAGCTTCAAAAATACACGTACTAGCACTTTGACTTTGTCAGATTACTGGACCCTTGATGACTTGTTTGTATAGAAGTTCATAAACTAAACCAATATAGCTACAGGAATCAATCATTAAGTCAGTATTTGAGAAGCAAGGACAGATTCATACCCGTAGTACAGGACTCCCTTAGCTCACTGTTCATAGTTTATACCCCTTGTATGTAACTCCATGGAATGCAAGCATCATTTTGTTGGACCCTGCTTTTCTATGTGGTTTATGTAGTCTTTTAGCATGCATCCTCTCACATTCTCATGCTCAGAATCTGCCACAACATCTGGAGACAATCAGAAGAGCAGATTTTGAACTGAGGGCACCTATAATCACTCAGAAATTGCTATGAAAAATTCTCTCACAAATCTGTCCACCAATCCTGGTTAGCATATTTATCACAGCTTGAATATTTTTTTTCATCTTGCATAAAAGTCAGTAAGATATTCCTGTGTAGTGGAGGTGCTGAATTCAGTGGGGATGCATCAGCGTTGATGTGCTGTTAAATGAGGCTGTAGCTATCTTCAGCAGTGTGGTGTGACTTTAACATAATGCTTTGTGGCAGCGCACGGGGAAGTTCGCAGATGCTTTGTACCATTATCGATTAACAGACAGACCAATCAGCTGCTGATTTTGACAGTAAATATACAGCATCAGCGGTCCACAAAGCATCAATGGTTAACCAGCTGCAAGTGGGCCGGAGAGATTAGATATACATACGAGGCGATAACACACAGAAACACATGCAAGAGCATGGACCTGCAAGCAACCTGCGTCCACATGCTCTGAATCTCTTACTTACACAAACACACACACACACACACACCACCGGGGTTCTTTATGTAAACCTGCTCTCTTTATCTCTTGATCGTGTTTCCATCCTCAGTATCAATAGGTTTCCACACTAGGCGGGTGTGTTGTGTGGTGTGGTGTGTGGTGTGTGGGTGTGTGTGTGTGTTGAGAAAGAGTATATGTGTGTGTGGTGGTGTGTTTTGTGTGTGTGTGGGTGTGTGTGTGTGTGTGTGGTGTGTGTGTATGTGTGTGGTGTGTGTATGAGAGATGTGTGAGAGAGTGTGTGTGTGAGAGACGTTGAGTGTGTGTGTGTGTGTGTGTGTTTGTGTGTGTGTGGGTGTGTGTGTGAGGTGAGTTGTGTGTGGGTGTGTGTGTGTATGTGTGGGAGTTTGTGTGTGTTGTGGGTGTGTGGTGTGTGTGGTGGTGTGTTGGGGGTGAGAGAGAGTGTGTGGATGTGTGTGTGTGTGTGTGTGTGTGTGTGTGTGTGTGTGTGTGTGTGTGTGTGTGTGTGTGTGTGTGTGTGTGTGTGTGTGTGTGTGTGTGTGTGTGTGTCTGTACTTAAATAAGACAAAGAAAATGGAAAGCAGTGGTTTTCCATGCAACAGGTTTAACTGGTTTGCAGATGTGTGTGTAGAAGAGCAGCTGGAATGCTGAGGAGCTCGTTGAGTGGATAATGTCTCCCTCTGGTGGTGATAGCTGGACACGAGCTGCCCTTCTACTCATGGACATAAACTGAGAGAACTTAAATGTGCAAAACAGGTTTCCGACATGCCTTGGGCCATCATTTTTGTTCTCTTCCAGTCTAGACGGAAAGGTCCATCCATTACATCAACATGTCTTTCAAAACAGCAAAACTCTATCTTATGAAGTTATTTACCCCCTTTAATTTATGCAGAAAATAAGCTTTTAAAAGTAAATGTAATTTACACAAAACACGATGAACACCGAGATGCATCAGACCTCTCTGCCTGTGTGTGTCCCCTGCAGGGAGATGAAGATGGAGAAGCGACCCTGCAGCGGCATCGCCAGGGTGACGCCATCCAGTCACATGGGACCCTCAACACATCCCACCTCCACTGCAGGTAACTAAGCTGGTTTGTCTCAGGCTATCACTGCGCATTTGCCTTTAATTCACATTTAAAGTTACAATATTTAGATATGAGGCCAGGCAAAATGAGTTGATTCATTGAAATGGGACTTATAATTAATATATTTGTATATTTGCTCTGGTGTCCAGCAGTATCAGACAGTGTTTGCCCTGGGCAGGGTGAACGTATGGATTTGTATTAGGGCTGCACGATTTGAGGACAATATGCAATTGCACATTATTGGAGGGAATGATCATTTTGTATTATTATTCCCATTTTCATTGAAAAAGATAAAAATTAAAAGGATTATAGTGTGTTTTTTGCGGCAATCTGTACCAAATAAAGATTTTTTCTTTAGTCTGTCGATTTGTAGGCCAGAATGTCTCTTAATTCAGAATGGTTCCACACATATTTTAATTTTAAAGTGGAACTATTAGGCTTAAACGTTCGGATTTCCAACTGTTGTGAACGCTCCGATTTCAACAGTTGTTTTTTTACCTCTTGGCATAGTGTTACGCAAATCTAAGCCGGTCTTCTATGATTAGTCATCTGCTCCAGGGACATATGGCGGTTTTCCACTGCGTGGTATCTACTCGACTCGCCTCGACTCTTCTCGCCTTTTTTTGATTTTCCATTACAAAAAAAAGTCCCTGGGACCTGCTACCAGGTACTTTTTTTAGTACTACCTCAGTCGAGGTTCCAAGCGAGCTGAGGCGATACCAAAAGGTGACGTGAAAACCTGCAGACTGCTGATTGGTCGGGGAGAATCGTCACTTCTCACTGCGTTTTTAGCAAACAAGAGTGCGGAGTGTGTGTCCAGAACAAATGGGACATTTAAAAAAAAAATCTAGCCGGACACCGACAGGTTATCTACTCTCTGCACTATTCTCACTTTTCAAATGTTCAATATTAAGGGCTATTAGGGGCTTTTGCATGTCGTTTCCAATATTGCACACTGTTACTTTAAAAAAAAAACAAGACAAAAGAAAGAAAGAAGAAAGAAAGAAAAGTTTTTATTTAGCTTTTCAAGTAGCGCATCAAACCCTCCCGTACATCCCGGTCTTCTACCTCTGCACCCTGTGACAGTGTCACAACCGGCTCTGCCGTCCCAGATACATCCCAGTCGTTGTCATAAGCCTCTCCATGACTCTCATGAAGATTATACGAAGCACAGCAGGTCAGAACCAGAGATCTCACCGGTCGGACATCGCCCACCAGACGGTCTGCGGCGGCGATTTTGCAAAGCGTGAATGCTCTGAAACACAAACAGTACACAGCATACATGTTGGTGTGTAATCGTGGTTGCTAAAGTTCATGGACTTTATATAGCGTATAGTAAATACTGACTGTGACCCTTAACACATGCAAATGTTAGCATGATACCAATGTTACCCTGATCATCATGAACGCTTCAAAAGCATGGTCAATTTTATTAATATTCACAAGAAATACATTAAAACGTTACGAAATGTGCAGTTCATAGTTATCTGTCCCTGCAAAAGATAAACACACAGTCACACGAGGACTTGAAAGTACACAAACAGAGACAGAGCAAGACAAGTCTAAATGTGAAAATGAAAAGAAGTTACCCAAGCGGCTCAAATAAAAGAAAAAAAGCGAAAAGACGCCAATAAGTAATTGGCAACACTGTCAAAGATGAAAAACCTTTTTACGGCTACTGTCGGGGATGCAGACAGGAACAACAACGTTCAAAGTGTTCAACATGCGGCTACAGCAGCAGCAGCTAGCTAGGTGAGGCTAACGTTAACAAAGACAATGAAGAGCATCATGTTGGTGTGAAGACCTGTGAGAAGATGTGAACAAGTAAGACTCTGTGTCAGAAGCGTGGGATGTGTAGAAGAATCTCTTCTTTCTCTCATAGACTCTCTCTCTCTCTCTCTCTCTCTCA
>NC_045740.1:24748441-24757914 GCF_008692095.1 Etheostoma spectabile | reverse complement strand
ACACATTTCACAAAGGAATGCAGAGTGATTTGGATGTGCAAAAGCGTATCTGTGTAAATGGCCTGTATCTTTATCTCAAAAAGTCTAACTCAAAGTGTTTTTTCATGGTACAGGAACTATTCATACACCATGTGCTCATTAGATAAACACACATTTACACTCTGATGCACAACTCTGGGTTCAGTGTCTTGCCCAACAACACTTTGACATGGGACTGCAGGGCAAGGAATCGAACCACCAACCTTCTTATTGGACTGCAGGGCCAGGGATCAAACCACCAACCTTTCCATTGGCAGGGATCACTCTACCACTGAGCCACAGCCACCCCTGTGTCTGTGTGTCTAATTTGTAACTCATATTTCATCATTTGTTAATTAACTTAGTATTTTTCAGTGTAAATATATGTGTAAATCTCTTTCTATTTGTGTGGGTACTTTTGAGTGAAACATCACAGTGGCGCAACAGTGACTCGCGGACATGCTCTGGCCAATCAGAGCACACTGGGTTTTTTTTGTGAGGGGGGGCTTAAAGAGACAGGTGCTCCAACAGAGCGTCTTATACAGAGGGCAGCAGCCATGGGCAGTATAAGAAAAATAAAGGGTTTTTTGAACAATAAAGCTTTAGTGCGTAACCTTTTGATAAATAATGAACGTCCGTTACATTCAAGCCATTGCCAAATGAGTTGCTACAAAGCTAGTTAAGCTAATAAAGACAGCCCCACACAACTCTCTCAGTGTTTCTCAGTATAACTATGTTCAGAAGATTGTGGCGTCCGGTGACTTTCACGCTCAGAAACTCAAGTAAAGATAATTACCTCACATGTTTTTTTAGATTCTTCATTTCTTCCTTGAATATGTGCGTGATCACGGAAGCCTTGTATCATGCGGACGCAGTGTTGTTGTCATTACTTGGAATGCCTTAATGGGGGCGACAGAAACTACGCACTATAGCTATACAACACACATGCAGTAGCACTTGTTGGACCCAAGCAATACTTGTTCTGTATTATTATGAAAGCAAAAAAAAGTTCATGACATTTAGAATCCCACAAACAACTGAATTCCAAATTGTAATATTTAATAGAAAAACACCAAATAAGCATTGAAAATATTTACTTGGATAAATAATTCATTGCATTCATATAAACCATTTGTCTGAATTTAGATGGTTTGATTTCTCTGATATTTTCAGCAGGTAGTTTCATGTTGTGCTAATCTCGTTACATAGAATTCTGTGAAGGTGTCATCTGTTAAAAAAACTAAATTCACTCTCCACTACACACATACCCTCAACACACTGCTGTGTCTCTGTGTTCCAGGTGTGTCAGGTCTGGACGCAACGGGAGGGGGTCCAGAGAAGGACCGGTCCTGTCTCTTCATCCTGAACTCCAGCTGCCCCGCAGGCTCCGCTCGCCCCACAGCCCAGGTTCTACCTGTTCAAACCGATCCAGCTCCTCCTCCTCACCCTCCCTCCTGCTCCTCCCACCTCCCCCTAGGCCTCCCACAGTCTCCCTACCACCCACAGGCCAGTTACCCCCAGACACTGCTCTCCCCAGTCTCAAACCCAGCACGCATCCTGACTTCCCCTCGTAAGCCCAGGCCCCCTCCGCTGTGCACAGACGACAGGACCAAGCTGCTGGGCTCGGGCCTGCCTGTAGCCGCAGCAGGCTTCAGCCCGGGGCTCGGTGTGGGGGTGGGGGTGGGGCTGAGGCTGGAGAACCTGTTCCCTGGGCTGAACGTGGATAGCTCCTCCACGCTCCAGGACTCGCTGGTTTGCCGTGGCATGGCGGGGGGTGCCCTGGGTCTGATGGTGGAAACCAGTTCTGCTCTGACCTCCACATCCAACAGCCTCCACCACGTCTCCCACCCCCCCCTGCACTTCCACCTCTCATCCTCCTCATCCCCTTCTCCATCTGGATACTACTCCTACCCGTCTACTTCTTTCTCGTCGCCCTGTCCCTCCACAAAGTCTGGCAGTTCCAGTAGTAGTGGTGGTGGTGGCGGCTGTGGATTTGTTCCCATGGCAACCGCAAGCAGTGTTCCTGTGGCTGCTGTGCCCTGCAACACTTACTACCCGTCCCAACCTACCTCTAGCCCGTCCCCTTCCCCCTCCTCGGCCTCTTCAGTGGATCAGAGTCCAGGTCACACCCCTTCCATGTGTGTGTGCAGCTTCTGCGGTTGCCGGGGGAACTGTGGTGCGTACGGGGCGTTGCCTGGATATGCAGCGGCCGGCTACCTGCAGCCGTTCTCGGCAGGCCCGTCGCTCTTCACCCTGGGTCCTCTGCTCCACCTCAGCCCCCTGCTATCCTCATCCAGCGCCACCGGCGCCACGCCCTTCTCCTACCCAATGATGGTGCCGCCGCCCCTCTACGGTGCTCTGTCACATGACCAGCAGCCGGGCTTTGCCATCTACCAGCCCCATGGCATTGTGGGAAACGGAAGCCAGAAACGAGCGGCAGGGAACGTGTCGTGCTATAACTGCGGTGCCAGCGGCCACAGAGCAGAAGAGTGCAAACAGCCGGCCGTGGATTCAGCACAGCAAGGTGAGTGGGCGAGTGAAGGAATGAACAAATGGTTTCCTGATAGACTTCAGACGTCAGTGGTCTAGTTAGTTAACGATTCGTGGAAAAAGAAAAAATTGCGATTTCTATGCCAGATATTGGGATTACGATTCAATTGCCGATGAAATACAAAGAAGTTTAGCTAAAGTTCAGTATAAACTGTGCAACAGATAAAACATTATAACATGAGATTCCGTCAAAACTGCTCTTTATTCTTATCAAAGGATGGGAACAGATATGAGTGTTTTTCTTTAAATCAGCATGGAACATTGAACAGAAGAAGTCATTATTATTATAAATTATTGTTATTACATTTTTAACAATCATTTTAATTCCCCCCTTTATGTGCTGATCCAAAAATGAATCCGATCCGTGAGTTCTGTGATCCGTTGCGCCCCTATTTGAGAGGGTTTGGAAATTATATTAGCAGTCATTCACATTTACTGACAAATGTATCAACCTCATGGGTCATCCAATCTCTCGTCCCTGCCTGGCTACAGCATTTTATCGACATCACACCTGATATCCTCCCTTACAGTGCAACGAGGGGAAAATGTTTTGGCGTGACGCAGCTCCACCACCTACAACAATCTACTGTTATATCCTCACCTGTCACCTCTTTGCGTTTGGTTGCTCTAAATTATGAGAAAATATGATTGTTTCCCATCTAGCCTAAGTCTATTCATCTGAAAACATTTACAACCAAACCACATACGTATCGCGTATACAGTCTGTGTGACAGGCTATTGTGATTGTTGGTTGCTCTATTTTGCATGTAGGGGTTTACACATAGAACATGTATGTATGTTGCATTTAAGAATAATATGATGCAATAGCAAATGAATGTAAAGGCTTACTCAGTGCATTTTGTGCCAAAGAAATGACAAATGACTATAGTCATGTGAACAACTGACCTTATGTTCATATAGTCATATAGTTTGACAAAGTTCAATTTAACGATTGTGCCAAAGCAACTAAGAAAAACTGTAATAAGAAAAGGATGTTTTTTTAAATCAATCAACAAGGGCCTACTACTGTTGGCTCGAGCATTTTCTACCTGCACATTGCCAAAGCTTCAACACAGCAACTGTATTCCTCTGTTGTGTTTCACAGGGATATTTCGACTGAAGTACACTCCTCATTCTGACAGTAAGGACTCAGGGGACTAACCATCAGAAACACTAGTGGATTTCAGATGTCATGCTCCTGACACACCTGTACCTCATGTTCCCACGGAAGCTAGTGGGCAGCAGCCCCAGACCGCCTGCCTCTGAGTAGCCTGTCCAAACGACTGTTGATCTGAAAGCACAGACCCGTCGTGTCTTTTGTAATTCTTTTACAGCAGCTTACTGAGAGATCAGAGGAGGACAGAAAAGAAACAGATTGGCGAGAAGAGGAGAGGAGCGGTTGTCAGAGTCTGTGTCGTCAGATTAGCTTTAATCCTTCCTCGGTTCTGGAGATCTGTAAACTCTGGCTCGCTTTGTTTCAGAGATGTAGCTACAACTCTGCCTGTCATGTTACCTATTATGGTGCACCACAAACCAGAGAGTCTCCAAATCACCTTCCCAGCTAAATGACTCAGCATTTATAGATTTCTAGATGGCTCACAAACCAAAGACACAGCATTCCAGAATCCCAATAACATCCTGAGTGCATTTCTACTTGTCTGAAATCATGCCTTTTATTGTGACACACTAGACGCCTTGGATATATGCCCAGCAACAGTGTTATCTTCCTTTTGACTGGATGCGCTGGTATAAAACATCTCATACTATACAATTCAAAGCCTTGAAGGAGCTCTTTTGTCCAGTATGTCTTGGGATCAGATCTGTTCTCTGTGTGCTGTACAGTAGAGCCCAGTTACTGTAGTTAAAAGCTGTGTTCCAGTTTATACTACATACTAATTTTAAGTATACCCTATATATTAATTTAGTATATGGGGTTTACAGCTGGAACTCATCAAACATTTTGTTTTATACCAACAGGATATTATGCAATACATGCATTAAGCCAAGGCAATCAAAATCCAAACTTACAACACAACTGTCAAGAAAAGGATAGTTGGAGAATAGTGTCCGTCATTAGCGTTTTTAGTATGCACATTGATTGCTACATACTCAAAAGCTGCTTAAAATGAAAGTTTAAGGATTTGGGACAGAGATAAGACTGACAGAATTCAAACTATATTACCTTCTTGGTCATTGTCCTTGAAGAGAAGCAAAAGGGGCGGAGTATAGGGCGGGGGTGGGAGGGAGTTACCTTCAAGGTACTCTGTGGTATTTTTTTTACCTCCTGTAGCACTATGGAGTAATGTCATTCAATGTTGAAAGTGAATACAACAGCTTTGCCAGCCTAGAGTTAGAGTTCTACAACTAACGTTACACATACCCTATACAAGTACAATTGTACTTGTGCACAAGTGTATGTACAATTTGTGTCCCCTTCAATAATTGCTCTTAAGAAATGTAAAAAAATCATTGCTCCCCCCATCTGTTAGATGAAATGTATACCCATGACTGAGGATCACAGTACAAGTTTGAATCCAACATACGATGGCTATGAGTCAAGAAATGTGGACATGGAGTATCTAACCCCGGTGCTGGGACACAGCATTGGAGTGTGTGTGGACAGGTGACACTCTGAAACTGGAATCCCTTTTCAGCAGCTGAGGGATCCCAGAGGGATACTGCACCAGCCACCTTCTTTTTCCATGAAAGCCCTTCCCCTTAGGGGTGATCTGCAGTACAGCCTCTCTATCTCTGAGCCAGCCTGAGAGCAAAATGCCCTCCTCTATACCAATATAGATAACAATAAGAATGCACTCTGAATATTTCCAGAAACGTTGTCTTTGCATTGTTAGTTCACACACCAGTGTTCATTTCAGAGTGCCAATTTGTTTTCACTTCAGTTGGATGATGTTGGATTTTTCAAGGTGTTGTAATGTAATGTTGAGCAGCCTGTACGTTAATCCTTAAGTTGTACTCCCTCCTGGAGAGATGGAGTTGACTCTTTTTGTAATTAATAAGCACAGTCTTTATGCAAATGTTAATTTAGGACTGTTCAAATTGGAAAGATTCTAAGTTGCAATACGTTTCACAGTGTATTCAGTGTCTGACTGTGAGTGAGTTGCTGGGCCGGACCCAGAGTACTACAGACACGAGGCCAGCTGGTCCTTCAGATGAAACTCTATCTGTACCCCTGGAGGGCACAGCACCCATTTCAAAACTGAACATTCAGTATGTGTAACAATTTCTGTTTGTTGTTAAAAATAAAACAACAATGTTTTTTTTGTATTGTAGAATAAATGTCTTTTCACCGAAATCAGGGGCTTACAATCAACCAGCCAGCCGTTGATTGTGCAGCTCAGTTTTCATTTACATTTCTGTAACGGTGCTGTCTGTCTTTATGAACATGGATGTATAAAAACACTTTAGACATTTTTTTCAATGGTTGCACAATACAAGAAAAAAATGCCTCCATAGATACCAAAGAGTGCCTTCTTTTGAGGTTTGTAGACCTCATTTCCACTGCATGGTTCAGCTAACAACTACGAAAGAAGATAAGGGCCAGATGTGAAAATATATATATTTTATATACTTTAAACTCAGAACTCAAATACTATTTTCACATGTGGCACCAATCCTCTTCCGTTAACAACTTATGCTAATGGTTCAATAATGAGGATGTATCCTTTGTTAGTCCCACAAGGGGAAATTACAATTTACACTCTGTTGTTATTACACACAGGCCTGAATTACACACACATGCATGTACGTACATGCACTAAATTGAGAGATGTCAGAGCCTAAGGCTAAAGTGACTAAAGCTATGCCGTGTCATGCATTTGAAATGTGGAAAATAGGTCCACTTTTGTAGTTTTTTTTTACTTTTTACTTTTGCAGTTTCTTTAAAACCTGTAGGACCTCTGTAAGAATCACAAAAGTGCCTGGTTAACTGATGCTTAAGCATGCATGTTCATGTTTTGTAAAATGTTTTTTTGCAATATTTTTGTGCAAATGTTTGAGTTCATTTGTAGGTCAGATTTTATATTTACCTATTGTGTTTTTAAACTTGTTTTATCTGAACTTTGATTGATGTTTAAGTAATAAAATATGTTCGGATTCTGTCTTTTATCACATAGTATATGTATATGATTTATGTTATTTAAGTTAAACTGTAACATCAGTCATTTTTAAAATTCAAATTCATTCAATAAGCTTTTTTCACAGAGATTTTGACTTGTCATAGAGGAAAATCACAATGGTTCCGTTCCAATCACATGTCCCTGTGAGCCATGACGGTGGGACAATGAGCTAACATTAACAATACCAAGACCCTGAAACTGACACAGCTAAATGGAATTCAGCCATCTTTCACAAAGCCACAAACAAGAAACAAAGACAAAGAAAACAGACACAACACACAGTTTTCTTTAAAAAGTACAAAAGTATATGTAGATAGGAAGATCAAGGTGCTTTACAGTGGACATAATTCTTAATTCTCACCCTGAAAAAACGTCCACAGTTACAGGGTCCAATATCTATTCTCTATATCGCACCTCTTCTGTCTTCATTATAAATCTCACTCTCTCCAGATGTAATGTGTCTGCCATTTCTCTCAACCACAAATCATCAAGGGTCCGTTTTCCAAACTCGCAACATTACGTTCTTTGCAATCCCCATTCCGAACAGAACAGCCATTTTTTTCTTAACGCCAAAAGTGAAGGAGCGTGTCAGGATGGCTACGAGCAGATCATGTGGATTTGGTCTCCTGATGTCTCCGAGCAGACAGGAAATGCATTGGATAAAAGCGTAATCTAAATAGTTTTTTTATTAGTTTCAGCGTTTATTTTCGTTTTATCTGATTGCCAAGACTTGAGAGAACAGTTTCCAAAAGTCATGTTTGCTATTAATCTCTTTGTGCATTTCTTTAAGATGCAATTTAGTTTGTTTTTTTCTTTTGTCTTTTAGGTGCAATATGTAATATATTTACTGTATTGAATCCAAAAATGACCACAGTTTGTCATTAGACATTAAGGATGAGATTGAGGCATGCTAAGTTGAGATACTTTTCATACATATCTTTTCATACAACAATGCTAATGCCAGTATTTTCTTCTTTGAAATTTCTGTTTTGTGAAGGTCCGCCTGTGTGTATGTATCAACTGTCTATTTTTACAGCCAGGCCGGGTTGTCAGATACACCTGTAAAAACAGCTGGAACGTTAGTACAGCCATGGAAGCAGCAAACAAACGAACAGGATCAACAGAGATAGATTCTACCCGACCTAAAAAAGAGCTCAGTGTCAACTGTCAATTGCGTCAAGCTCAATTGTGGCTCAGTGGTAGAGCGGTCGGAATCGGAAGGTTGGTGGTTCACTCCCTGGCCCTGCAGTTCCATGTCGATAGTGTCCTTGGGCAAGACACTAAACCCTGAGCACTTTGAGTAGTTGTAAGACTAGAAAAGCACTATATAAGAACAGTTCATTTACATTTACAACAACAATTGCGTGACCACAGACATTACAAAAACTGCGTAAATATTGGAGATGTATTTGAAAGGTGGAGACAGCTCGGAGCCCAAAAGGACGCCAAGTTGGCAAATTTTCTCATGAACAGGTAAGCGTTAGGCATCAGGCTAATTTATCACGGCTACAAGGGCGGGCATTTTCATTCATTTCAACATTTATGTACAGTTGAGTTATAAAATGTTGTAAACCACATTTTAAAAACAATGTATTTCTGTTTAAGTATGCTGCAGAAGATATGATTTAATTCAGTGGTGTAGGCTCCATTTCAAGCTGTTTAATTATCATCTTTTGTCTCAGTAAAGAGGTCAAGACGGCCCTATTGTCTCTCACTGTTCCTCTGACTCTAAAGAATTGATCAGGTCAAGTCAGATAGACAGAAACCGTTACTCACACCAGGAAGTAACCTCCTGTCTCCTACCCCCTGGTGTCTTAGACTAGGCTAAGACAATGGAATGTTGATTAACTGTATTTTTGTTAAAATGTCTCATTTTCATGATAGAACCTTTTGATTAGTGACCGAAACAACTCAAAAGGGGAGGAGTTTTGAGCCATGTCCTTCCTCATTGTACATGACAATTTTTTTTACTTTGTTTAACTCTGGAGGATTTCTGAGGACTATGGTTAACTGCTCCTCAGATCTCTGCAGGGTAAATCCAGACAGCTGGCTAGACTATCTGTCCAATTTTCCGTTTTCTGTTGCACGACTACAACAACTTTTGAACGTACAGCCATCAAAACAAGTTCCTTCCTGAGGCTATTTTACAGAGGCATCGTTGCTCCTGACGGCGCTTAGCACCACCCAAGACTGATTGGTTTTAAGAAATGTCAATAAACCAAAGCACGTTTTTCTCCCATCCCGGAATGCTATGTGGACTAGCCAGACCCTCCTCCACAACGCTCGGGCAATGCGAGAATATACTCCCCAAAACTTGTAAATACATTTTGATGTATAAAATGTAGGAATTGTTGGGTTTCTGTACATAACATCACAGAGTAAGGTCTAGACCTGCTCTTTTGTGAAAAGCGCAATGAGATAACTGTTGTTGTGATTTGGCCCTACATAAATAAAATTGAATTGAATTGAATTGAAATCGAGGGACTTTCCCTTTAAAATGTGTGAACTTTTAATCTATTGCATGTTGTTGCCATATGGCAACAAATTCTTTTTCTTAGTGTTTTTCACAATAAACCATGTAAAATGCATTGTTTTTTGTTTAATTGTGTAAATAGGTCTTTTATTTTGAAGTTGTACCCATTTGATGACTTCACATACCCACAGAATCCTGTCCCCCCCCCTTTTTCTGGACATGTGCCACACTAAGGCTCACGCTCCTGGATCAGCCACAATGTAGTTGTTTTTCTCAATTTTAGAAGCATTTCTTTG
>NC_045740.1:24748289-24748431 GCF_008692095.1 Etheostoma spectabile | reverse complement strand
AAAAAAAAAATCAACTGTTATCTGGAACAAGTAAACTTTAATTTTTCATCATTTAAACCAGTTAAATTTTTTTATTTTTTCTGTAAAAGGCTAAAATGAATTTGTTGCCATATGGCAACATTATGCAAATATTGACGTGAAA
>NC_045740.1:24747402-24748275 GCF_008692095.1 Etheostoma spectabile | reverse complement strand
CTAATGGGCTCAATTGAATTACTATAACTTTAGGCTACTCTAACACTATGTTTGCAATCATTTATAGTATTTTCAAAGAAAAACATAAAATGTATTTATATGTTATTCCAGCCATTTTGTAATTAATATATTTTCTAAATGATTAATTACACACTGATGTAAATGAATTGCTCGCCAATAAAAATGAGTTATTCCAAAGGGAATCATGTTGGCACACTCAAATTACCTGTTGGTCCACTGACATTTATGGTCAAGGCCGGGCTGAACTGGGCTGTTTTGCACAGTGCAGTCAGTCTGTCTCACATTTCACATACATACGCACACACACTCATAGTCAAGGCCGGACTGAACTGAGCTGTTTTTCAACAACCCACACAGTTTGTGTCTCCTACGCACTCACATCCACAGACACCATACACCAATTATTCCTTCATGTATGTAGTCTCGTGCATTATATTATGTCTTGTATTATCCTGCTGTCTGCATATATCCTTTTCAGAGTGCATGTGGCGGCGCTTTCACTAGCTGCGGCTCAGAGGCTCTCTAAACTCTCTAAACTGTATTTCGTTGCATTGTACCTGTACATGTGTGATGACAATAAAGTTGAATCTAATCTAATCTAATTTATAGTCAATAAACCCTTCTGGTTTAAATAAGGAGTTCCTAAAAGAAGATTATGTATCAGAAATATGTTTTCAGTGGCCATATAGTTCAGTAATTGTTAGTTTAGTCAGTGTGTTGTGCTTATTTTGTCCCCTAATCAAGTACATTGTATCCGTGTGTCTTCTTTCAGGTGTACATGGCAGACTTATTACAGTGTTATTATTAATAATTATAAAAACTACAATTAAAACTAAACTAATTTGACTGTGA
>NC_045740.1:24747269-24747392 GCF_008692095.1 Etheostoma spectabile | reverse complement strand
ATTGGGCTATACATGCTGATACATATAAGTTCAATTTGTTTGGTAATTATTTCAATAAAAGCATGTTTTTAAAGAAATAACGGATTTTTTTGCACTTTCCACGAATGCGCGTTGTTGCCATAT
>NC_045740.1:24728597-24747259 GCF_008692095.1 Etheostoma spectabile | reverse complement strand
CAAATTACCAACTACCCCCCCTTCAATTAAAAAAAAAAAAATTCTTTGCAATTGCATTATTTAAGCATCCTGGAGTAATAAAAATACATCAAGACATTTTTCCCATGTTTAAAAAATAATTCATGCAATACAGGGTTAACATAAGCAACATTTTCTACAAAGCAGAGAACAACATTTTGTACATGGAAGGTTTTGGATGTCTTCCTGCTACATCCCCGACCACTTCTCTGAGTATGTTTGGTACAGGTGTACTCTTATCATTAGATAATTCCATTATCAGCTTGAACAAAAATCCAATAATAGTTCATAAGATATCTATTTAAATAATCAGACTGAAATATTAAAACCTTCCCAGTGGACTGGAGGACTTGTGGAGCTACAATGAGATTACAGGTCTCGTTTTGTCCTGGATAAAATCCACCATTCTCATCCATAGCAAATGACAGGGTTGACAGTGGAATAAACCCATATTTACACATGTACTATGTGATTTATTGTTTCAGAATGCAAAAAAATAAATAAATACAAACACGTTGTTAGTGTTGTAGAAAATAACTTTTAATCTGCCTTTCATTATTTTGGATTATTTTGGATCCAGTCAAAAAGATAAAAAGCAGTCAGCTTTGTTTTTTACCCAGACATAAGGAATGCACATAGAAGCCACATAAAGGACACATTTTGTGTGCAGAAGAAAGTAACAAGCAGGACAGCCAATTGAAGAAGAATTAATTATTACTGTCATTACAGGAATATGCAGACCTCCAACTATAAAGACAAAGTGCCTCAGAGATTGAGCCTTTTTCTCATGTATCAAAGGTAAAAAAAACTAAATGAGATTTCATTTTGACATTGCTTGAAAATCTGTTGGTGTGACTTACTGTACATACAGTGACCCAATTGCGTCCTTTTCAGCCAACAGTTTATTTTCACTGTCAATGTTCTCCTGTCTGGTATTACTATGGTGGCCCAGAGGGCTCAGCGCACTGCAAATAAAGAAAACTCATACAAATAGACAAAACACAAGTAAATTAAGAGAATGTCTCTACTCAAAACACTTTTACATCATACAGGAACCATTCACACACTGCTGCCACCTGCTCATCAGATAAACACTAACACACTAGTAACTCAGGGTTCAGTGTCTTGCCCGAGGAAACATCAACATGGGACTGCAGGGCCAGGGATTGAACCCCCAACCTTCTGAGTGGCAGGCAACCGCTCAACCACTAAGCTGCCACTGCTCAATTATACAATGATGCACAATGCTCAAATTAACCTGCTGGACCGTTTCTGAACATTTTGGGGCCCTAAGCAACATTTTTACAGCCCCCCCTTCCACCAACAAACAAACAAGGTCAGATTAAACTTTATTATCCCAAAAAAGGGAAATTTGGGTGGTCAATGTGCACATACACTACATAAAACATTTATAAAAACAGATACAAAAATAAATTTTGATTTTAATCCACTATTTCCCACACATACCACACACTACACACACAAGAACAAAATACATCCACACACATCCTATGTTTTGATGTTAACAGTCTGATTGCTGAAGGAACAACAGATTTGCTAACCCTGGCTTTTTTTTATTATTTTCCTTAGCAGAATCGTAACATTGCTTAGTTGGAACCTAATGTGAAGAGGGTAAGCAGGTTCACCTAGAATCTGCTCCGCCTTACTCACAATAAGGTCCTTATTGAGCAGCTGACATCTGGTCACACCCAGTGACCCTATTCGCCATACTGACCATACGCTGCAACATATTCTGGTCTAGGCTGCGCACTCAAGGCTGTGTCATCCGCATACTTGAAAAAGGTATGAGTGGAGACTGAAGCTTGACACTCGTTTGTGTACAACGTGTACAAGATTAAAGACAAAACACAGTCCCTGTAATTATAGATTTAGGGAAGGAAATAGCTGTCTTAAATCTGACCCGCTGGATTACCTTCAAAATAATATCATTAATCCAAAAAATGAACCCCAAGATCCATCAATTTGTCCACCAGCAGATGGGGCTGAATAGTGTTAAAAGCACTGCTAAAATCAACACAAGCAACACAATCTCCACCAAGCTGTAGGGTTGTACATGATATTCATATAAAGTGTTTTTTCATTGTCATCAGTGTGTCCTCAACCATCTTGTCAGTACGCAAACTGATAAGGATCCAGGATTGGTGAGACTTCAGTGAAGAAATGTTTTAACCCTTGTCCTCAGGTCAAATTGACCCCTTTTCCTATATCAGAGTTCTTTTTAAACTACCCAATTGTAATTATCCAAAATAACATGATTGATTCCACACAACGCTCTTTGGCAAGTACAAATCTCTACTTTCATTACTTTTGGGGTGTCTTGTTCAGTTTTATAGCATTTGAAAAAAAAATGTAAGTGGTTTTGAAATAGTCTTCAGTAAAAGTGTCATTACCCATCAACATACTTTCCTTTAATTTTAGTCCAATTCATTTCTAATTTCTACTTTTTTAACTCAAACATTAGGTACAGTTTCATATAAATGAGGTTCATTGACTATAAATTCCAAAAAATAACTATAAAACTAAAGTTTATAAGTTAGTGTCACGTAGAAAAATGTCAAAAAAACAGACAAACATTGACAAAATTGACAAATCAAAAGTGTTGAAAAAAGGGACAAAATGTAAGAAAAAGTTAAAAACATTGATAATAAGCGTCAAAATGTGGATTTTCAATTTAAACGGGAAGACACAAGGGTTAACACTATCTTCTTAAAGCACTTCATACTGGGGTTAGGGCAACAGGTTGCAGGTCATTCATCACTTTAGGCCTATTGTTTGTGGGTACATGTACAATTTGAGACTGCATCCACAAGTCAGGGACTGCCCCTGTATCCAGGGAGCACTGAAACAGCCTTTGGAAAGGAGATGCTAGTGAATCAGCACATGACCGCGAGACCTTACAGCTAATGCCATCTGGACACTGAGATTTGCTAGTGTTAACATGTAAAAACTGTTTCTTAACCTCATCCAGGCTAATCCTAATGTCACCAGCTGGCCAGCCTGCAGCCTTCACACCAGCCTCCACCTGCTGTGGCGCAAAATCCCCAGTTTCAAATCTACAATAAAAACTGTTCAAATCGTTAGCTAAGACAGAATCATCAGCATCCATTGAGTGCATTTTGGGTTTACAACCTGTGATCATTTGTAATCCCTGCCAGGCTTTTTTTGTATCATGTTTTTGTTTTTAAATGACTGCATTTTATCTTCATAAGCAGCATGACACTCAGTTATCTTCTTCCTAATTCTATTCTGAACAGCTTTCTTTTTCTCTTTACTACCCCCTGATTTGAATAAGTTCTTTTTTTGATTAAGTATTTTTTTTAATTCAGGGGTGACCCAAGGTTTGTGTCAGTTTGTGTCCGAGGTGAGAGGGATTGGCTACAATCTTTCCTGCCTGGTTCAGCGTCCCGGAAGCGTAAAGATCCTGGAGTGACGGCTGATTGTAGCCAATCACCTTCTCAGCAGAGCGGCTGATACGCTGCAGTCTGTCCTCCATAGCAGTGGCAGCAGAGTACCAGATGGTGATGGAGCAGGTGAGGATGGACTCCATGATGGCAGTGTAGAAGTGAAGCGTCATAGTCTTTGAGAGGTTGAACTTCTTCAGCCGCTGCAGGAAGTACATCCTCTGCTGGGCGCTATGGTGAGGGAGCTCGACGCCTCTATCCAGCTGATGAAAAGCAGTGGTTTTAGGTCAGTCTGTTGAACCGACTGAGAATGCCGGAAACAAGCATTCCAGTCTAATATCCCCAAAGGGGATCAATAAACATTATAAAATTATAAATTATTCTTCAATTCAATTTTATTTATAGTATCAATTCATAACAAGAGTGTATCTTGAGACACTTTAAAGATAGAGTAGGTCTAGAACACACTAGACCACATAATTTACAAGGACCTAACAGATAGTAGTTCCCTCCAGAGCAAGCAACAGTGCGACACCTGTAAAACACCTGTGTCCATGCCCGACCTGTGGAAAGACTGAGAATGAATGGAACAGCCCATTTTCATGTCTGTTGCGTCATGGAAATGTGCTCCCCCGTTATCCTGGAATATCAACCAGAGGATACATCTTACAGGGAGGAAGAAACGTCCCTGGAACTTTTAAACCAAACAGAATAACATTTTATTCATCTGAAAGCGAGGAGTTTACTTCCCAAAATGGATGAAATGAGGAAGTTCACCACAAGGACAAAAGCTGCACTGATTGCTGTGACAGAAACGTGTTTGGACAGGAAGTCAAACTGCCAGGCTTCTACAGTTATTGGCAAGACCGCTTTTAAGAATAGAGGAGGGGTGGGCACATGTCTCTTTATTAGGACTGAGTTATCATTTATAACCTGCCCGGAAATACAGATACATACACTGCCTGAAACAAAGCCCATTGCTGTAATAATAATAACTTTGACTTATATAGCGCCTTTCACAAACCCAAGGATGCTTAACGACAAGCATGTGTAACAGACCCCCCCCCCACAAACAAAATGACTTTAATGAATTATTAGAATCAGTATGTAGAATGCATTGTTTTAGGTTATTTAATACAAATCTGCTGATGCTAAAAATGGGCTTTTAAAAATGCCCCAATATATTTTCGGTTTTGAGGCCCCGCCCCTACTATTTACAACATGGACACGCGTAATCTGGCTAAGAAGCGGCAACTATCAGAGGTGGATTGAAAACCCTGACATCTCAGTTTAATTTGCAGTAATGGGTGTCCTATTTGGCAGCCTGAACACTGGTATTAAAGGCTGTAGTAAGAATGCAGGACAAAAAGAGATCACTGATGCGATGTACCAGGAGGCCACATGAAGTTGGTTGCCAGTACTTGTTTGGAACAGTTTGCCGGTGGGACTGTTCTGCTAGAGACGCCTGAGACTGGGTTGCCCTCTGGGCTGCTTGTCTCATCTTGCCTGGTGTGGGTCGTCCAGGACGCGGTGTATGTTCCTGGGGTCAACATGGGTCTGTCAGCAGTTGTGACTGAGGATAGGACCACATCGTAGACTGACAACAGTCAAACGGTTTCCTCCTCTGTGCCTGACAGGATGGAGTCTGTGGATCTGCCTGCATTGTTTGATCCAGATAGGCAAAAATTAAGATCCTTGTTGCAAAAGTATGATTCTGTCTTTGCCACTCATGAAGGCGTCTTGGGGTGTACCAATCTTCTCTCTCATGATAGACCTTTGCTTAGTGAGGTCCCAGTCAGGCGGAGATATCACCGAGTATGAGGCAGGGAAGATGCATATCAATCAGATGCTAGAGTCCCAGGTCACATGGGAAAGCTGTAGTCCGTACACTTCTCCTATTGTGTTAGTGCAGAAAAAGGATGGCAGTGTGCGCTAGTGTGTGGATTATCGCTTATTAAACAGAAAGAAGGAAGGATGTATTTCCTTTGTCGCGAAAAGAGGAAAGCCATGATGCGCTGTATGGGGTCTACAGATTTTCCACTCTCAATCTTGCTAGCGGTTCCAACCAGGTCCCTGTTCCAGAACATGATAAGCTCCAAACAGCCTTTTGTACCCCCTTCGGCCTATTGAGTTCAACCGCGTGCCTTTCGGCCTGTGTAATGCGCCGGGCACCTTCCAGGAATTGATGCAGAGGATGTTTGGCGGCATATTTATAAGAATTGTCTAACCAATGACTTTTTAGAATCTTGAGAAACATTTTCAGCTACAATTTTTTGTTGGATTCAACTAAATGGCAAGTCGGTGCCAAGTTGGCTTGATGCATAACTTGCTCATAGACATTTAAATGGGATAAATAAACAGAAATGTAATGTTATGGGCTACATTGTTTAGTTTACAAGATTTTTTGGGCACAAAACCTTAATTTCCACCAGGCTGATTGCATTGTATATGTAAGGGAGTGCGTTGGCATTTATTTCAAACCGTTACTGCTGAGATTTTTTCATTATTTGAATTTCTTTTAATTTTAACCTAGTTTTTTGGACTGCTGACTAGCCTGAATAAAATAGACAGGTTATTGTCTATACTGGTTTGTCCAGCCTTTATTGATCTCTGTTGGTTGTGATATTTAGACAGTGTTGTGTTGTTGTTGCCTTTGCCGAATATTGCAAAGTAAAGGTGTCACTGTTTTTGCAGTTTGTATATTCTTTTTCTAGTCTCTTAGGTTTAATTATTATTTGTTTTTTTTTTCTGGGAAAAACTATAGGCCCACTCACTTTTGCACTGGCCCGCCCAAAATACATATTCTGCACACGCCACTGGATCAGAGTACTGTCACTTTGCCGCTTGTTCGGCCAATCGCTGCCTTTCCATTTGGTAAATGGATGTATACTTTACACACATTGTAAGGTAACTGTGTTTTGTTGAATTTTTGAGGCCAGTTTCGAAGTAGAAACATACAGTATTCTAACATAAACTCACTGTAGAGCACCTGTTGGTGTAAGAAATGTATAGTATATTGCACTTTATTTCTGTTCTGTTTCCTATTATCTGCAAAAAAATTTTGTTGAAGTTTGAGGCCAGTTTAGTTAAGTTAAGTGTAATGGACGGTTCTGTGAAATCTTCCCAGCCCTTGGCACATGACCAATTATATTTTAATGGCTATCCAAATTTTGCCTTGAGCACATAGAAAATGTGTTTTGTATTTGGATACACAATTTGTTGAGAATAAAAACAAGTGAAATTAATACTGAATGTGATGTTTTATTTGGAAAAATGACATTGTGTTGTCCTATTGTGTTGTCCCCCCCCCGTACCCCCCACTTAAAAAAATCATGAAACCGCCCCTGAGCTGCAGTATATTTTGACATCCCTTTCCTTCTGCATGAGAGGCCCGTTATCCTTCTTTAATTTCTGTCTGCTCCCTGTACAGTGACTGGTACCTATGAAACACTCAGTTTTTCCCTCTGGGGGGTACATTTTGACAAAATTTTAGCTGGAGTTGCCACTGTAAACTCCATAAGACATGTGATTAGATTTGTCATTTAGGTGATGCTAGATTATAATAAAATATGAATCATTTGTTTGAAAGGTTAAGGCAGATGGCTGCAATATTTTGCATGTGAATATTTACACACAATGTTGGTAAATGCATTTATGGCCCCAAAAAAACACAGGAACCCCACATATGATCTTTTTTTCTGCTTTTATTGTTTACAAAATACCAACATACATACATAAGAGGCTGTGTGATATTGCTGTGTGAGGATATGTGTGTGAGAAACAGAGGAGCAGGCAGAAAAGACCACTGAAACAAATGCTCCACCCCTCTGTAACAAACACACAGTGGCTTTCACTAGTCAGAAAAAAGTCACCTTTGTACTTTACATACTGTAGACGGAGTAGAGGAAAGACGTGTCGTACAACAAAAATGAAAAACACAATAAAATGAATCAAAAAGATAAAATACTGCGATATAAAAGCAGCTAAACCTCAGTCTGTTAAAAAGATGGTGAGGAGGAGGAGGAGGAGAAGAAGAAGCACAGCACAGACAGTAAAGGACCATTTATAGACAGACAGGATCCTCAAATGTTTCTTTTTCTTTTAGGAGTGCAGCCCTTAAACCTCCACTGGGCATTCCCCACAGCGAAAGTGCTTGTTGAATTTCAGTGAACTGAAACTCAACAACAGTGACAGCTCTGGGAAATCAGCCTGTAGGTCAATGGGCAAAACACAGATGGACAGTCAGTAATAATGCTCATCAACCTGCCTGGGTCACACTCTTATTTGTTTGTACTTTGTTACCTTCCTTCATTCCTTGATCACTTTAATAAATACTTGTGACAAAGGAGATAAAAAAAGAAAGGAAAATGGCAAACACCTCTCCTCTAATCAGCATTTACAGAAACACCATCGTCCTCCAGTCACACATGCAATCAGATGCTCCTTGTAGTGTTTCCAAAGTCAACTTGGTTACACTCACATTGGAACTTCTTTTATATTCAAAGCTGTAAAGTCAATATCTGTAGACCAAGGCATTTTTTTGCAAACTACAATCATCCATTTCAAAAGCAAAAGCAGTTCCCCAACATGTTTTTCGTTACAGTGAAGATGCTTAAGGATACAATGCAGGAAAGGTTAAAAACACCAAAGGACCATTGTGGGAATGTGATGAGACACACAGCAGAGATGCATTCAATTCACGAGGATCTTCTCTACTTCATTTAGCATTTTTCTCTGGCCAAAGTACTCTAATCGAGACTGCAAATCCCCAAGTTCCACCTTGTAACTGCAATAAAATGCTTCTTTAAAAAACATATCCTCCAAATGTCATTGTTGCTCGTCTCCAAAAACCCTTAAAATTAAGGTTGGCTTTGTTCATTGGCTAATGTATATTTAGATAAGTGGCGCCTTGCCACTTTTATATAATATCCCTACCTGAAATTTACATATACATTAACATAAATACAGCCGAGGAGTCACACAACGCTGTAAATAACTACCGTCAACAGGTGGTACATTGCCATGGCGGTGGACATGATTCACCAGAGAGCACAATAAGGAAGCAGACACACACTTTAAAACTATTGGCCTGAGTCATAGTCCGATTTGGGGATTTCTCTACTTAAACTCTGCCGTTTTGGTTAACCCTTGTGGCTGTATGCTACTGGGTGAGAGTGGTGGTACCCAAACAGTCTATTCGCTCACTGCAGTCATAATACGGAGATCATGACCTCCGTCATCCGAGCTGGGAAATAATCGTACACTGTGTTTAGATTTAGCGGTTTGTGTTTTAGTTCTTACAGTCAAGACTAAAAGGTGTGTGGCAAGCAACATGGAGGGGACTAAAAAATACAATTGTCCAATCGCTTGCCAGGTGGAAGAAGAAGGAAGGCTGTTCACTGGGCGGTCGCGGCTGTGCCAAAGGTCTCCTGGGAGGCGTACACCATGTAGAGGAAGCCATCCTGGTCCCGCTCCCGTTCATAGACCTCGGAGATGGCAGCCGACACAGAGACCATGCTGTGGCCGTTGGCCAGCAGGAAGAAAGCCTGGTTGGAGTTCAGCTGGAGGCGCCTCCTGGTGGCCACAAAAGGATTTTGACATGAGAAAGGACATTTTACAGTTTTCCTGAATTGCTAGAACACTAAACCCCATTCACTGAACCCAGTTGTCAAATCAATCACTCTTCTCGCAAAACTCCAAACACATTCTCACTCGCTAAAACGCATTTCACACTGTGATGCACTTGTGTTGCAAAATGGTAAACACGGGCTGCAAAAGTTCAACACAACTACAACACAGTTGTCATCGTTTACACACGACAACTCAAAATTGTACACACGTGTTTCTCTACCAACTGAGCTAACCCGGCCACCACACACGTTTCTACTGAAGGGTTCAAACCAATTGTTGATTATATCAGTTCAGAGATGTGATGCTGAGGGAGAATTCATCTTTCATTCACTTTGATTTTGCGGTTTCACTATATTTTTAAGTGTACTGTTGTGCGCTTTTCATTTCATTTTCTATGTTCTTTGGCCTTTTGCAGTTGAACTATTGTATTATTCTACAAGTGCCCAATAAACAGACATTCAATATTGTATTACTTCACTGTAGAAGTTGTGATATACTTTTTCTTTTCATTGCTATCCTGTGTAAATTATTATAACTAGCTATTGTATGTATACTTTCCGAGTTTGTTTTGGAGGCCACATCTAAAGAGCATTTTCTCAATCTAAATCTGACTATGGAGCAAAGTGGGAAGGAGAGAAGAGGAAAGGCAAAAAGAGTAAGACAGGAGAGGAGAAAATAGTAGGACAGGAAAGGAGAACAGAGTAGGACAGGAGAGGCAAGGCAAAAAGAGTAAGACAGGAGAAGAGAAAAGAGTAGGACAGGAAAGGAGAACAGAGTAGGACAGGAGAGGAGACGAGAAAAGGAGGAGAGGAGAAAAGAGTAAAGCAGGAGAGGAGAAAAGAGTAGGACAGGAGAGGAGAACAGAGTAGGACAGGAGAGGAGAAGTGAAAAAGTAGGACAGGAGAGGAGAAAAGAGTAGGACAGGAAAGGAGAACAGAGTAGGACAGGAGAGGAGAAGTGAAAAAGTAGGACAGGAGAGGAGAAAAGAGGTAGGACGGAGAGGAGACAGAGTAGGACAGGAGAGGAGAAGTGAAAAAGTGGACAGGGAGGAGAAAAGAGTAGGACAGGAAAGGAGAACAGAGTAGGACAGGAGAGGAGAAGTGAAAAAGTAGGACAGGAGAGGAGAAAAGAGTAGGACCGGAGAGGAGAACAGAGTAGGACAGGAGAGGAGAAGTGAAAAAGTAGGACAAGAGAGGAGAAGTGAAAAAGTAGGACAGGAGAGGAGAAAAGAGTAGGACAGGAAAGGAGAACAGAGTAGGACAGGAGAGGAGATGAGAAAAGGAGGAGAGGAGAAAAGAGTAAAGCAGGAGAGGAGAAAAGAGTAGGGCAGGAGAGGAGAAAAGATTAAGACAGGAGAGGAGAAAAGAGGAGAAGAGGAGAGAGGACTTCAGGTCTACCTGATAATCTTGATGAGTTCACTCATGTTGACGTGGTCTGGCACCAGGAACTTGGTCTTGTCCAGGATGGGAAGTTGTTTTTCTCCTTTATACCTCTCAATGATCACCTACAGAACACATACACACAATTGATCAATGACTTCTACCTACTATTCTGGTGGAATTCTATAAAGGCAGAATTTCCCTTTTTAGACCTGATACCCTGAAAGTTGAAAGATGTGTTATAAACAAGTCTTTAAGAACAGCACTGCCAGTACACAGACCACACGCTAACCTAAAGCTGTGGTAGGTGTTAAGAAAAACGTGAACACGGTTCGGAAGACCTAGATGAAATACACAGGAGCATTTATTGAACAATACAGTTTAACCACAAAGCGTTACTGTGCTAGTGCTGGACGGTATACCGGTATATACCATATACAGATATTAATTTCACAGATGATAATAATTTTTCATACAGCATGATACCGCTGCATTGACAGAGTGCTGCGGCCACAAAAATCTACAAGTAACTTGAGAACGGGAACCCTGTTAACTGCGTACCCTTCTCACTCATGGTAGTAACTTTATAACACAACAATTATTAACCCACAACTAACTCTCTTCAACAGGAGAAAACCCCATAGCACCCAACACATTTGTGTGTTATGTGAAATACAATTGTGAAATACAATTTCTAACACTAATAATTTTACATTTGCATGTTTACACCGCCAAACGGCATGCTGGGTAACATCATAACTGCTAGCTAGCCAGGTAGCATAACAGTCTGTTAAACTGCACATTCAAGAACAGAGAAGAAAGTTAGAGGATGAAGAAAGACCGGAGATACACCAGAACAACGTATGATCAAGAGAGGAGGCGTCTGCTGCTACAAAGATTTTTGTTTTTAAAAAATCAGACATAATTTAGCCCAGTTGTTGCCCGTCGCTCTAACATTAACGTTCAACGTCACTCGGCCGTGCTGACGTTGAAGACACATAGCCATGACAGGAGACTTTGGCCAATCACAGGTTATTTCAGAGAGGGGAAGGTTCCTATTGGCTGTTCTACACATGAAGACAGGGAAGAAGGAAATCTGCAGGAAGATGTCCTACTCCACTTGAAATTCTGGCAATTCTTTTTCTTGCTTTCGACCAACTGCAGCTTTAAATTACAAATACAGTACATTCAGGAGGGAAGAGGTGGGGAAATGTGGGAATATAGTAATATATAGTATATATATAATATAGTAATATATAGTATGTATTACTTTATAGTAATATATAATAAGTTTAGGTTACACTTAAATTTGAAATAAAATAACATAAAACATTTTTTAAGTTTTTTAACATTGACCAGCAGGGTACAACAAAAAAGCAAGTCTCTCTACAAAACCAAAGTTTGGAGCAGATTGGGCAATGTACATCCGAGTTACAACAACTTCCTATTTAATGGTGAAATGCACAAAATGGCCGCCACAACATTAGACAACACGCAGTAAACATGCATTACGTTCCTCTATATTAAGTTTAGACCACACAATACACATTTCGTTAAAGGAAGCTGACTTCCTGTTACCAGTAGGTGCGGATGGTGCTATTAATGGCACGTAGATGTCCTCAAGCCTGGATTCTCATTATGCATAACACATTTGGGGCAGATTGGCCAATGTGCAGTCTAGTTACAAACCACTTCCTGTTTTGTGGCAGAACATGGTAATTCGATGCCTTGTCATGTCTACGTTATATGACAAAACTTACAATCTTCACAATCAAGCATAATTTAGGGCATAAGGCTTTTCTGACCACATATGAGGTGGACAACCCGCTAGGAGGAAAACACCAAAGTATGGCGACTGTAACCTCATGTTGCCAGTAGGAGGCGCTATGGCTACATCTCAATATTGGCATGTAGAGGTCTTCAGGCCTGGACTTTTATCAAAAGGGAAGCTTTGGGTAGATTTGACAATGTAAAGTCTAGTTACTAACCACTTCCTGCTTTGTGGCGTAACATGGACATTTGAAGCCAAGGTCTTTTGATTGTATTGACCAATTTTAAAGTCAATCAGGTTTAATCTCTTGGAGGAGTATGTTTAGGAACAGCCTTGAAATGGTAAGAAAAATGGCACAGTAGATTCAATATGGCAAATTACTTCTAGGTGAAATGTACTGGCAGGGCACTGGATTATAGTCTGGCTGCTCACATTACCATTCTGGTATAGGGGAAGAATGCTCTGGGTAGTATGCAAATTAGTTCTTTAAACCAATCATTGCCTAGGTCTAAAGTTTTTGTTAATCTGTAATATGTTAGCTGATTACTTAATCATTTTTATTGTGTTCTTTGTTTTCTGTTGAATATGTATAGTGAGAATTGTTTTACAGCATCAAGGTAATACATTTTAATCTTACCATGTTAAAAATAACAGTAATGATGTAAATGAAAAAAATAAGTAATAAGTATTAAGATAGGCATAGACCTCTGTTTAGCACAAATGCAGGTATATTGTTCAGCGAGGCAGGGTCTGATCTAAGAGCTATAAGCAGTCTGTCACACAGTCTTCTGCAGAGGTCCTCCCCCACCCGTCTTGATGGAGTTGCATTACAGTGACACAGCGCATCTGCCTCTGTTTTCAACACAGACAGACCCACACACACAACACACACAACACACACACGCTTTTAAGACGAGAAGTGGCCTGCCATGTGACAAGCAGATGGAAGGCTGTGGTGATACTCTATCTCTAAATGATAAAACGAGCAGGTGAAACAGGAGGTGTGCGTTTGTTTGTTGATGGTTGCTAGGAGCCACAGGACACCTGACTTAATAGCAGAAGCAGTCACACCCATTTCTCAATAGAAATACTAGGAACAACTGCTGTGGTCCCTGTAAGCGGGGAAAAAAACCCTGATCACAAAAACTAAGTATAAAATAAACTTGACGAACAAGTCCTCAACAAAACATCCAACCAGAAGCAAACATGCAGAAAGCCCTTGCGGAAATATGTCTGATGCCAACAAATGACATTTCAAACAGAGTACAACCAGGAAACATGTGGTAACACTTTCTGTTGCTGTACGTTCTCCTTGTTCTTACTCGTGTCTTCCTGCGTGCTGTTATGCATGTCATGCTCATACTTTTCTGCCCTTAGAGTTTTTTTCTTTTGTGTTTTGAGAATAATGTTGCTTTAGTGGATTTCACTGCATAGGCTTTCGTGTTCACTCAATTATTGCAATCAATTGTGCATTGGCACTCACTGGTATCTTGTTGGGGTGCTGCTCTCGGATCAGTCTGACATCTTCTACTCTCTGTTCTGTAGGGCAGAAAAACAGACTCAGGTTAATGGAAATGTCCTAGCAGACAAAGACTAGCAGCTAGTACTAATAAAACACAAAAGCACAAAGCAGCAGTCAAGGGGTTTATTATTATAATGTCAGCGGCTATATGGAGGTGTCTCATACACTATACATTCTACAGAGAAAGACCAACAAATGTTACAGCTGTAACTGGTCTTACACTATTTTTTTTTATTTTTTTTTAAATCTACTTTGAAACGTTTTCATAAACTAGAAGTACCGTTCGCGGTCGTATGCCTTGGCCAACCAGTCAAGTTGCCGTTTTCATTCATGTCTGAAGACTTTAAAGGAATTTAATAAAAAGGTACAGACGATCTATCTCACCACTACAGTTTTAAGGTGGCCACCCAAGATTAGTGTCACCAATTCACTGTGTCTGACTGAATGTCTTCCTTTCTGTTCCTGTGTTATGGCGTTAAATAGTGGCCAGAAAAATGTTGGGGGTTTGGGGTATAAAATGTCATCACGTCATCATTTTATCCAATTAAACCTTTGTGTCAAATTGTATCAAAATTACAGAAGGAATTATGTTATTTTATGCGAGGTCACAATGAACTTTGACCACCAAATCTACTTGGACAACGCAAACCCAGAATGCAACAGCTATCGCCAGCGCGGAAGCATACAAATTATAATGTTTTAACGTTCTGGAAGCAGATTAGAAACATCTGGTAGAAAATATATATTTAACAGCGCACCACTGAAAACTTAATGACTTTTACTAAAATCCACTCATGGTGCAAACGAATAGTTCCACAGTGGTTAGCTACTTAATAGACAAAAATTATGATTCACTCATGTTTTACTCATGTATTTTGGAAATAGGGCTGGGCGATATGGAGAAAATCAAATATCACAATATTTTTAACCAAATACCTCAATATCAATACCACAACGATATTGAAGTGTTGACTATTGGTGCTTTCAATAATTTTTAATAAATAATCACCAGTAATGTGGATATAATGACTAAGTGGGTAAAAGCAAATAATAGAACAGGTAGAACAGTCTGGTAAGTTCACAAAATGTCATCACTTCACTGTAATTTAGCCTTAACCCTTGTGTTGTCTTCCCGTCAACCATGAAAAAAGGTAATCGCCTTTTCTGACATTTTTGTCGCTTTTTCAATGTTGTGGGTGCTTTTTTATGTTTTTTTCCAAAGTTATTTGATATTTCTAATGTTGAAATTGTCATCTTATTTCAAAGGGCCATTTTTTGTGATGAAAAAAATGGGTCAAATATGACCCGAGGACAACACAAGGGTTAAAAACCAGTAAAAGACAACACAAAATCTAAGCCAATATCTTGTCTCATATCTCAATATTTTATCGAGATATGGCCCAGCTCTAGTTGGAAATGATACTAAAATATTCCATTTACATCATGGAGGTTTTGATTTGAAGGAAGTTCCAAGAACTAGATACAATGCTAACATAATATTTTCATTAAAATGCCCTCCGTATACTGCATCATTTAAAATCATGTGTAAGAATCTGCAGGTGAAGGTAGAGCTTTTCAACACGTTTTTACTCAAAAGCTCAGGGCCAGTAACACAGCTGCTGATTGGATGGATCACTTAGTCATTAATGCGATATGGCGGAACAGGCCACTCCTTTAAGGGTTAACCCCATTTGAAGTTATTAGGAACTGGGCCAAAATCAACGGCTCTAGATAAGACTGGGCTGGCTGCACTTTGTACTGATAACATCAACAACAGTCTGATGGTCAAAATGGGATTGATCAGTCAACAAACTTGAGCATGGGGATGAAAACGTCTCAACGTCATGATCATTGTGTTTTTGAATTACAATGGAACATTTGGTAGAAATGGTTAAAATTAAACTAAGTAGGTGTGGAAAAAAAAAATCCAAAATCGTATGTATTTGTGATGTTTTGGTGATTTTTTTAAATAATTCCTTCCCACAGAATTAATATTGTTTTTGTTTACCAATGATTGACCTAAATATTTTCCGTTTAGACATCATATTTGATTCCAGCAAAACAGACAAAAAACAACAAAATGCAGAAAATCCTTCTTTACAAATTAAATAAATGTCTAACTCTCATATGATGTGCATGTGATGTTCTTTTTTAGAAAACACTTAGTTTTTCAAAATGTCTCATGACATATTGTCTCTAGAAGTGTATTATTCAACTTTTTTTTGTTGAAGAAGGAAAAGTAAATCGCAATACTCAATACTATAGAATCGCAATACTCAATACTATAGAATCGTAATACAAATCGTATCGTCACCCATGTATTGTGAAAAAATCAAATCGGGACATAAGTGTACCGTCCCAGCTATAAAACTGAACAATGATTTTCTCGAGCCAAGCAATCGAAGGCAGCACCTGAGCGCTGGCAGCTGTCAGTCAGCTGATGCTTTGAATTACTGCTATCCAGTCTTGGGATGTGCCACTTTTCAATTGCCCAATGTTAGGACAAATGTACCGTCATTGCCATTTTCAGGCTAAATGTAAGGAAATTGAGATTGTTTCATGATTACATTTCAGTCCGGTTGAGTTCACCACCCAGGAACAGGGAAGCTCTGATCTGACTCTCATGACTGAAGCGAGCGATAAACAGCCCTTGACTCATCAGTTTTCAATCCAATAAAAGAAGGAAAAAAACACACAAAATGGGAAGCAGTTAGTCTAGTCGCCTGTGGGGTTTTTCTTATGCATTTCCATTCTGTCATAAAGAAGGATTTAGTCAGTGCTGCTTTGCACAACTGGAAGACTCCCTGTGAATTCCTGAGTCATCTTATGAACTATTACACAGATATGCAACTTAGGTAAATGATGACTGGTGGTGAACACTACCACACTGTAAACAACCACTCTTAACAAACCTGTTTGTTCCTAACTGTCAGACTGTGTTTCCCACAGAGGTTGTTTTCAGCTTTAACAGCTGTAGTTGTGTTATCTGGTCTATCTTAACACAGGTCCGTCTCTCGGTTCTGAAGCTCAGCTTAGCTCTGCCAACCTTTACTACAGAGGAGTAGCTCATTTGGTCTCAGATTCAACAAACTATTATGAATAAGAAATACACTAAAACAGCAAAAGCAAAAGCTGTTTAGTGCTGCCAAAGCTAGAGTAAAAAATAGATGACAAATGTATAACTTTATGGCTAAAATGTTGCATTTAGAAATTACGGTGGGCAAATTAACAGTGTGTATATGTTTTTCTCCAATAAAAAGGTCATAGTAACCATTAGCTATGTCACTGGAAGTGATTTTAATATCCATATTCACAATGTTACATGAAGGCTATTTACAGCACGGGTGTGCTGGCAAAAATGTAATTCTAGGAGGGATGCCTGCTGCCTGGCCCTCATGTGCTCTGGTTGTCTAAAGGTTGACCAATAACGTGACTTAACAGGAAGTTGCTCACTTTTAGTCATGCTAGGAGTTAGAATCCCGGTGCTGAAGGCAACAGTTCCCATCTTTGTTTGTTGAAGATATGTAACACTAAAGAAATACATACTAAGGCCAAGTTATCTAATAATTAAGTTGATATGTTTCATATGTACTAAATTACTGAGAAGTAGCAAAAGTACAAAATAGCAGTGTTGGGGTAGCTACTCAAAAAAGTAATAGATTACACATTAAAACTTTAACCAAAAACATAATGCCTTACTTTACTATATTACTCACTGCTGAAAGTAACTAGTACTCTACTAGTTACATTACTTTTAGATTACTCCATCACAAAACCTGAGATGGGATGGAAGAGTTCTTGTTGAAGTAATAATAATAATGATAACAAAGTAATAATTCAATCTACACAGCTCTATAAAGAAGGATGTATCTCTCCATTCCCGTTCTTCTGCTACAAACCTTGTCTCCATCTTTTCCAGGAGAAGACAGAAAAGTAGGACTGCTAACTTACTTGCCAAATAACAATATAAAGTTAAACCTCATGTATGCCCAGATCAACACAAACCCTGATTATAATGAGGACATACACTATATCGTTATGGTCTTTAATACTACACAAATTTTGTCAAGAGTAGTTTGGTGGGGTAGGCTCCTGGCGGCTCTTCATTATCTGTATTTTGCTCGGTCTGTTTCGGAAAGATGGCGATTCCACTGTCGAAACAGTTTCCTCCCCTATGTGTGCGGCCACAAGCCCACTTATCTCTGCTTTGTTTCCTGCTGTTGAATACAGTCTTGGCTGCTTGAAAGTGTCGGCAACATGCTCTTTTCATCCGCCTTGGCGTCCCTGAGGGTCTGGGGGACTTTAGCAAATGGCTAGACTGGATGTTGTGTTCCTGGCCTGTGGAGAGGTGTTTGAGACCGGAGGGACAATTTACACTTTAAAATTCTAGTTTTTGTCATTTTGCGCAACTAATTTGAAGTAATGGGCATACCTCCACCCCTCAAAAGACTCTAAAGCGGCGGCTGTGCTATATTTGGTTCGTCTGGGCCTAGCCGACGAGTGTTATGGTGGCGCACACACACCTAAACGGATGTTTGAGTTGTTGTTCTCTCCTCCCGTTATGCAGATGGTTGAAGAACCAGTAACGTAAGTAATGCGATACATTACTGCGTTGCGGACAAATGTAATCTGATTGCAGTAACCCCCAACACTGCAAAGTAGGCCTACATGATGTCAGAGAAAGGCAAGGGGATAAACTAATATAATATATATCTGGAAGGGCACTGCAGGCCTCGTCAGGGCTGGGAAGGCATGGCTAACTGAACTAAAAATCCGCATCGATGCTTGTTTCTTCAAAAAGAAACAATAAAAAACACCGCACTTGTAGGTACCATTCGGTTTTGTTTTCTCTTTTAAACTCGTCTCGTCTCCTCCACAAACTGTCCCATCCCCCAATCCTGCAGCTCTATTTTGTTCTG
>NC_045740.1:24727808-24728587 GCF_008692095.1 Etheostoma spectabile | reverse complement strand
CAACACCACTTTGTTTTTCTCCCACAGCTCTGATGCAAAACACACAGAGACACACTCAGGGAGAGACAGGCCTGCAGGACATAACCTATTTTAAGATATTCTCTTCATCATTTAGCATTATGTCTTTTATATCTCCTTTTAGATAAGTTGACACGACCATTCGAATAATATGGTTAGGTTGTGGCCGTAAGGTTCCAGTGACAACACTCCAGTGGGCTTTCCTCCCTGGGTGTTGAACCTAGCCTAGCCTACATTTTAATCCGTAAACTGGACTAGCAGGACACCATGAACGCTAAAACTCGCTACTAGGATAATAACTATAGCAACTATCTGGCCTGTCTACATTAACCGTGACATTCAGTCTTGTAACGTTACAGTTCGGACACAAAATTCGTGCGTCAGCTACAAACAAACAGCATAAGACATTAAGCTGAGGTGTTGTGTGTGAAATGGTAAAGGAAGCTTTGATAACACCTACCGAATGTCCTTCTTTGTTTGAAGGTTTTTTCTGAAGGCATTGCGTCAAAGTCAACCAGTTGACAGTAGATGAAAACGGAGGTAGCGGCTGTATCAAAGCAAAAATATAAAATGAGTATTTATAAAACTATTCGTGTTCCCATGTGCTGGTAGCTTATTGTTAAAATACAAACTAAAAGAGACAGTAGTTTAGAGACGGGTTGATGTTGTCGCTTCCTTCCTGTGGCTGTGTTGTGGAAGAGCTCGAGCAAGCAAAACAAACCTGTCAGCTGACCTCTGACGTCATCCGCCTCTCTCTCTCT
>NC_045740.1:24722633-24727798 GCF_008692095.1 Etheostoma spectabile | reverse complement strand
CTCTCTCTCTCTAACAAATTCAATTTAAGACTGTTAAATAAACCAATATAAGTAGCAAATTGTAGAAATTTAAATTTTCTCATTGCACCACCATTTATAGACTAAACCTATGTGAGTACAAATTGTGATTATTACATTTGTCGTTCAGTCGTACAAATACCTCGGGCTGTGGCTGGACAGCAAACTGGACTGGACAACACACAGCAGCCACCTGTACAGGAAGACACAGAGCGGCTTTACTTCCTGAGGGGCTGCGCTCCTTTAACATCTGCAGCAAACTGCTGTGGATGTTTCACCAGTCGTGGTCACCAGTGTCCTCTTCTACACTGTGGTGTGCTGGGGGGGCAGCATATCAAAGAAGGACACCACAAGGCTGGATAAACTGATCAGGCGGGCCGGCTCTGTGGTCGGCATGAAGCTGGACTCACTGGTGACGGTGGCAGAGAGGAGGACATTGACAAACTGCTGGACATTACTGACAAGCCAGCCACCCCCTGCACACCGTCATCAGCACCCAGAGGAGCCGGTCAGGGGAAGGCTGCTCCTTCCCAAGTGCCGGACCAACAGACTCAAGGACTCCTGTCCCTCATGCCATCGACTATCAACTCCTCACTAGGGGGGAGGAGGAAATAGGGCAGAGAGGACAAATACATACATACATACATACATACATACATCACAACATACATACCTACATACATACATACCTATACATACCACACCGGACTTAAATTCACACCGGCAATTTATAATCATTTTTAACACTGGACTAAACACTGACACTTTAATAATAATTTATTGTCTTTTCTTGTTTATTTGACAATGTCTTATAGTGTTATAATTTTTATTGGTATTTTGTTGATTTTGTTGTCTTTATACTGTCTTTTTATCTATTTTTTATTTCTTTGTTCTTGCTAAAAACTGTGCTGGATTTCATTTCCGCGGGAGTCATCCCAAAGGATCAATAAAGAGAAGTCTAAGTCTAAGTCTAAGTCTAAGTCTTTGATTAAAATATTCTGGCCAAAATTTAAAAACAACAACAACAACAGAAAAACCATTTGTTTTCCTATTCGGAAGGTAATGATCTTGCGTGTCTTGATAACTATTTATTAATTCATCATCACTCCATAGCATCATTCGTTAAAGGGCTATAGTTCCAACACCCATCTCAAAAAGTCAAATCCCCCATCAAAGTGATCTAAAATTTATCAAGGTCCCAAAATTTGAAACCAAAATAAAATAGATATAAAAGACTCATCTCAAGTGTACAACAACAGCAGCCTTTGATTAGCAAGTCAAAATTGATTGAAAACACTCAACTCAAACAATTTCTTTTGTTTTACCAGCAGGTAATGTGTACAGACTGAGCAATTTAACCTCAGGTTCAGAAAAATGAAAACAAGACTATAACGATATGTCACTTTGGCTTCCCTTTCTGGTGAATAGTTTCCCATTATAACGTGATAAATACAAAAAAATAAATCGTTATTACAATAAACTTTTCACGTCATATCATAATACTGATACATTTTTTTTTCTGCCATGGCAGCACTACGCTTCCGTGTATAAGAGAGACCGTGGTGAAGTAGTTTGATGTTGAATATTCAATATATATTTGGATATTCATTTTGGGTTGTGCTTTCACTCCTTCTTGACAGAAAACAATATGACACCCATTTGCTCCTAACTGCTTTGTTTTTACCTAGGGACCATCAGTAAATGACGTCCTGAACTGCATTGATTTCCAATAGCTTGCATATGAGATATTCTAAACACCCCAGGCCAATAAGACATAATATGTCTTACCAACTATTTAATTCAATTTTTTAAAGAATCCCATTCATTACCTACTGAATACGGCTTTTGGCTCAATTGCCTCCATGTTGTGGGACTCAAACACCGACCAATGCAGAACCTTTCTGGTATATGGGTAATTTTTGGTTATTCATTAATTAATGGTATTTTTTGCCCCACTATTTCCAGGGTTTCTACACATTTCTCATTTTTTTCTCAACTTTTAAGGACACATAAGGCCTAATCTAAAGCATTCCAGTTAGAAATGTATCGAGCTGGTCATCATCAGGACCAATACCAAAATCAACTAACTACATCAAATCAGTAGTAGAACACAATGCAAAGACAGTAGCTTTATCATGTGTCGGTAAGCAGTGTCAAAAATTGCTGTGTGATGGGAGGTTTTCCTCGCCACTGTCGCACTGTTGCTTGCTCTGGAGGGAACTACTAGAACTTTTAGGTCCTTGTAAATTATAGAGTGTGGTCTAGACCTACTCTATCTGTAAAGTGTCTTGAGATAACTCATGTTATGATAAATAACATAAAACTGAATTGAATTGAATTGATGAAACTATGGCAGAGCAAATTAGAATATGAAGGTGTGGGAAACGTTGAGTGATCACAAACGTTTTCCAAACCTTCACAATAGCTTTCCAAACCATATTTTCCTTTTTCCGTACTCTTCCAGACCCGCGTGTCACATTTCCGCGTATCACGTTTACTAAACCAAACCGTCCCATTCTTCTTTTCCCAAATCCAACCCTGATTTCCGTTGGAATCAGGGAATTCTGGGAGATCAGGTTGAATGGGAGCTGCGTTCACATCTCAGCATCGAATTGACATATCAAAACAAAACCTGGCACTTGGACAAGGCACGGTGTTCAAATCTCTGACAGCCAATGATGTGCCCCTACATTAAATGCTTTAGCGCTACCACCAGTTCAAACTACAGTTACAATAAAGCAAAATAGGTACAGATTGCAAACGTCAATAGAGGTAATGTAGGGATCACAGTCCAGACTGTGGAAAGGGGTTAATACAGCCTTTCAAAGCAGTCAGACATATACTATGGGATGAGAAGGCAAAGTGATGTGGTGGTGGGGCCAGAAGTTAGACTCATGCTGAAGAGTCCAATTCCATCCTCCTCTTGTGTGACATGTGAAGCTGAATGGCCAAGGAGACAAAGGACATTCTTAGTCTGTCTGATGAACATGACAATGACAAAAGTCTGCTAATGAAAGAAAAAAAAACCTCTTCTGTTTGTTGTATGTGTTGTGTTGTAGGTAACAGTCATTATCAAGGATTGCCAGCCTCATGTTCAGTGTCTTTTTCTCTGCTGGTGATGTGATGCACTCCAGCTCCATGCCAACTACAGCTCTCCTGACCAGGCTGTCAAGGCGCCCAACATCCCTCTTCTTCAGGCTGCCTCCCTGGCACCACGCAGCATAGGAACGGACACTGGCACGGTGGTGTGTCTGATTAGTACCACGTAGCAGAACAGATGGTCGGGGGTATTCTGGTCCCATAACTTGGAAGCTATTGAGCAAAAAACATTTTCCATAGGAAATTAATGGGATTTAAAAAAATAAAATAAAATAAAATGGGAGGTGCAAAATATTATGTTATAGTCAGGTCACAGGTGTGTCTTATTAGTACCATGTATCAGAACAGTTCTGCATTGGTCTGGGATGTTTGGGTCACATAACTTGGAAGCTATTGAGCAAAAAACATTTTCCATAGGAAATTAAAGGGGATTCTTATGAAAATTAAAATAAAATGGGAGTTGCAAAATATTATTTTATAGTAAGGTGTGTATTATTATTACCACGTAGCAGAACCGTTCTGCATTGGTGTTTGGGTCCCATAACTTGGAAGCTATTGTGCAAAATGCCGTTTTCAATAGGAAATTAATGGGATTCTTTCAAAATTTGAATAAAATAGTTGGTAAAACACATTATATTTTATTGAGGTGTGTCTGATTAGTACTACATAGCAGAACAGCTCTGCATTGGCCTGGGTTGTTTAGAACATCTGATATAGGCTACAAGCTGTTGGAAATAAATAAAAGTTCAGAAGGTAAATCCAAGCAGTTAGGAGCAAATGGGTGTCGTATGGTTTTCTGCCAAGACTGGGTGAAAGCACAGCAGGAACTGCTGATGAACCTGAAATGAATATCCGAATATCAAACTAACTTCACCACGGTCTTTTAGCAACCTGGGTTTGTTTTTAAGGTTGACACGTCCTGTTTGTCATTACAGTATTTGAGTGCAGCTTTGTAGCTGTTCCACCTCCCTGTCGTCTTATAGTTTGAAAATCCTTTCAGTTGCGTCTACGTGACAGAGACGGTAACAACATCTGAAGGGCAACATATTTCAGTATGACATTAAATAACATTAACTGTAGATGTCACAGGAAGATCATCAAGTCAAATTCTTAGATCTGCTGGGAAAATCAAGTACAACTTTTGCTAATTGACTTAAATCATTTAGTTGAGTAGCACAGTGAAAAATACTCAGTTATAAGACAAGGTTTTTCAATCTGTAATTAAAATACAAGTGATAAGAGACTGCATCCAATGTTAAAGTATTCAGATACAAATTAAAATGAATTATTGACATATTCATATCAGCAGATTGTTGTAGCTGCTCCTGGGGGGTTGAGTGACTGGGAGGGAGATTGACTACTTTCTATACTGTTGATAGTTTGACTTACAGAAATCCACCAATGAGATATTATCAAGATATGTTTAGAATGTAAAGTCTGTAAAGATAAGCACAGACTGGTCTAGGTGTGGTAGAGTAGACGTGGCATAAGCTGACTACTCAAATAAAAGTACCTTTAAATTGTAATTGCAGTAGGTCTAGGACTTGGGTAAATACACACAACTACCCAACTGCTGTTGTTTACATTGTATACTTGAGATGAGGCCAGAAAATCCTATTTTTGAATCACCTTCTTTCTCTCACTTACGTTCATTCTTTAAATGGTGTTGCAAAATGTGGAAAATTTAATTCCTACGATTTGATGCTTAGATTTGTTTATCTAACATTAATTAACCCTCATGTTGTCTTCTTTTTAATTACCTAAAATAACATGATTGATTCCACACAACGTTCTTTGGCAAGTACAAATGTCTGCTTTCATTAATTTTGGGGTGTCTAAGAGTGCGGAGTGTGTGTCCGGAACAAACGCGACATTTAAAAAAAAAATCTCAACTACTATTATTCAACTTTATAGCATTTGAAAAAAAAAATTGAAGTGGTTTCGAAATAATATTGAGCAAAAGTTGACATTTTCCAGCCTGTGATTATCCATCAACATCCATTCTTTTAATCTTTTCTACCTCAAACATTAGGTATAATTTCCTATAA
>NC_045740.1:24722498-24722623 GCF_008692095.1 Etheostoma spectabile | reverse complement strand
TTGACCATAAATCCCAAAAATAACTGTAAAACTAAAGGTAATACGTTGAAAATGTGAAAAAAGTAACAAACACTGAAAAAAGCATCAAAAAATTTTAAAAAAAGGGACAAAAACGTAAGAAAAAG
>NC_045740.1:24718646-24722488 GCF_008692095.1 Etheostoma spectabile | reverse complement strand
CATTGATAAAAAGCATCAACAAAAGTCTTGATTTTCACAGGAAGACAACACAAGGGTTAAATTGATTTTAACTTCAAGTGAATTTGACTATAGATTAGAGATAGAGAGAGAGAGAGAGAGAGAGATAGATAGAGAGAGAGATAGCGAGAGAGATATGGTAATTGTAGTCCAAAGAAAGTGGGCCAAGAAGACGATGCAGTTCTATATTCTGTCCAGCAGATGGAGAACTCTGATCACCTGTTGAATCACCTGGACAGCGCCGGTCTCAGGGACCAGAGCAGTCCCTAACTACACTCTTCACTGCATGCAGAAGTTGCAGAACCAAACTAACCAAATCAGTTTTAAGACTCACCTCAGTTTCTCTTTACCTGTAATAAGGAAAGCTTCTGCTGCCAGAGAGACTCTGACATGCTGACAATGTATGTTAGTATGTTCGTTTTCCAAATGCAAATTGGGAGCATAGCCATGTCCTCGACAGGCATAAACGCATACATGAGAGCGGTCCTTGTTTCACACTCTTATTCAACACTTATACTGTAATATATTTCTGTGCAAAACTAATGTTTGTCTCTTTAAGCTTCTTTTGTAGTTATTTCTGTAGGAATGGCAAATGTAAGAGTGTGATTTATTCACATCCCAGGGCATTATATTTTTAGGTTGAGCATGCTGCGAAGCCTTTCCTGCGGATTTCCACGTGAAACCCCCCAACTGGTGCTCAGTCAGGTGTGTGTATGTGTGTGTGTGTGTGTGTGTGTGTGTGTGTGTGTGTGTGTGTGTGTGTGTGTGTGTGTGTGTGTCTTGCATAGAGATTAGTCTTTGTGTCTGTCCATGTGCTGTCATCCAACTGGGTTTGTCTACGAAAGATATGAAGTCAGTTAGAAATAATATGCAGTGAATACACACAAACACACCGACGCACGCACGCACGCACGCACGCACGCACGCACGCACGCACACATTATCATCTACCACATTCAAGCTATTTATTTGTCCCAGCAGGTGGAGGCCCTGAGGACTGTGTGTGTAGGTGCATATATGAAGCATCCACCCCTCTCTTTCCACGTCAAAGACAGCTGTAGACACTGATAACACCCGAAATTGTGTTATGGGGTTTCGGAGTGTGTGTGTATTCCGTGTCTGAGTACACACCTATGAGTCGGGGAACACCCCTACCCTTCAATCAAATATTTGCTGTCAATATTTAGACCCGCTCCTTCCCTCCTCAGTGGGCTCCCACCTGCTCAGGTGGTGGTGTTTGGAATTCATGGTTTTCACCAGGAGTGGTCTTAGTCAGCTGTTCAGATGGCTGGAGTGCTAATCTGTGTGAAATTAAATGTTGACACTGTCACAGTGTTATACGTAACAGGGAGGAATAAAACAAGTGTGGTCAATACTGATTTTGGACACACCCACCTTTGACCAATCAGTGCAATATTGTAGGTGTGGCCCCCCAGAGGGGCCCTAGATGATGCTCCAGTTGCAGTGGTCCCATCAAATGGAGTATGTTTGCTCAAAGATATGTCAGTGTCTCAAAATCACCAACGACCCAAATCAAATGTGTGTGTGTGTGTGTTAATTGGCTGCAGTGACGTACAGTATATGTGACTAATACTACTAAATAAGAATTGTGGTACTTAACATTATGGTTATGAGATGTACAATAATAGGGTACTGGTGCAATACATACTGTGTATATATATATATACAGTATATATATATATATATATATATATACTGTATATATATATGTTAAATTGGATATGGTATTTTGCAACTGGGCATTGTGCAATACAGAAAGTATTGACTACAGCATGAGTTAACGGGAAATGTGCAATCATTATCAACATTAAGTGCAATACAAGGGGGAGGATGTGTTGTGAGTTTTCTTCTGTTCTTCTGTGAATGTGAGGAAAGGTGTGGGGGGGTATTGTGTGTGGTTATTAGATGTTCATTGAAGCATTGGATGGAAGAATGTATGATTATATTCTGTGTACGTTCTGTGTGTGTACGTGTGTGTTTTCTTGAATGCTCGAGACAAATTTCTCCTATAGGCGACAATTAAGGCTTATCTTATCTTATCTAATTTTATCTAACCTAATCTTATTTTATTTTATCTTATCTAATCTTATCTAATCTTGTTTTATCTTATATTAATCTTAAATTTAGGGTTGTCAGCATTTCATGGACCGAGAAATGCTAAAGTTTGTGTTTGGTCACTAGCTAAATAAATTGTTCATTCGTAATTTGCGCATTTTGGAACCTGGCAATATTCTTTTGATAACGTTTTGTCGGGGCCATCTTGAAATGTTATATGAAATGGATTTACAGGAGGAGTTTGAAAAAGTAGGTTTCGCATTTATTGCAATTTTGAAAAACAGTGCTATCTATTGGCCGGTTGATCCCAAATTTGACACATGTTCAAGCCTAAAGGAAAGGTAAGGTGTGGGAGTTATAGGGCGAAAACCATTCTGAGTTGTATAGCGCCACCTGTTGGTGGATGTCATTTTTCCTTTCCACACTTACTTAACACACTTACTTAACTTGTGTGGCATGGGCGCAGTTCCACTTTTACCGTGGGGAAAAAAAAATCTTACGATTAGAAGACGGATGTATGCAGGATCCAGAGCCCACTCTGGCTTTGACTCCTAATAATGACATGACTCAGTAAAGTGTGTACATAGCCTACAGATGAAGATTTCCCATCAAAACAAACAGAAGTTAAACTATACAACTGTAGAAAAAAAGTGGAGCAAAAGTCAAAGACAGCAAACAGAGAGAGAAAAATATGGCAGCCATCTTCCGAGTAATAAAATGGTGGCCCTTCAGTCATCAGTGAACATGGCTGCTTTTTATATGTCAAGGGATAATGAAATCCCCCCAGTAAATCTTTTCTGACCTTTTTGCAGCCACTACCTTGTATCCACTGATTATTCTTCCTTCACCATGCCCTGTATTCAGGGTGGGAAATTAACTTTTTAGCCACAGTGGCTGGTGGATGCCCAATTTTACCAGCCACTTCTATTTTTTACCAGCTACTTTTTCCAGAATTCAAATTTATAAAAGAACATGCACTGGCATATTTTGAATTGCTTCAGTACATTATTTTGTATTATTAATACACATTTTATGAGAAAATAAAAGTGATGTGAAAAAAACATTAAAGCCTTTAATGCCACACTCTGCTCCTGGGGTCCCCTCTTTGTGCGACATTGCACTTGACATGTGACTTGGATGACTTGTAGTCTTTTATTGCCTCTAATTTAAGATAAGTTGTTCCTTTAACGAACAAATTGTTTTCATTTTCTGAAGACGAGTAGGTTCAACAGTAAGTAAAGTGCATGGACTGGTCGTCTGTAAGGTAGGCTATAGGTGTGTGCTGATGGATCATGATGCCCCCCCCGTTGGACACATGCTAATCGTAGTGCACAGGAAATTGACAACTGCATTGGTCTTAAACTAGCAGAGACACTTGCATAGGGCTTTGCGCTGTGCTGCCCCCCATTCCGTGCAACCTATTTTTAGTGATAGTCTCTCTCTCTCTCTCCCTACAGTAGCTCGCTCTACCTGGCCTAGTAACATATCATGCGGTGAGGTCATGCTCTGCGCCTCGGCTTGAAAACGGCTGCCTCGAGCAAGAGAGAAAAGATGTTAACGTGGAACACTGTCACACTCTCCTTTATCCCCTCATTGGACTAACTTTGTGGCTACTACTGTGTGCGTGCATCAATAAGTTAGTCTGATGATGTGTGCTGCAAGAGTTATGTTTCTGTTTATTGAATGTGTTATTCAGTGCAAATATATGTGAGAATGTAGTTTAATGTCAGTAATGATGGTATGTTAGG
>NC_045740.1:24717966-24718636 GCF_008692095.1 Etheostoma spectabile | reverse complement strand
CACTCTGTTAAAGGCAAACATTCCCAGATCACGGAGACCTGATTGAGTCTAGACTTTACGGCACCGTAGTTTAGTGAAAGTAGGTCAAGTTGTAACGTACTGCCCCTACCAGCCGCAGCATGTAATACTGAGTATTTACAGAGGGCATTTAAATGTATGTCTGAACAACCGCCAATTTAGGGGACATCGCCCAACTCTAGTAGGCAAACCATTCCCTCGTTTTACCTTCTTTTTTTCTTTACTTCACCCTAACAGTTTGTAGTGCTGACACAGCGGCGGGCCTCCCAACACCGGGGATATATTGCCACATTTAAACCAATGTCACAGACTAGCGCTGAAAACCACTCCACCCGCCACTATAGCTGGTTTACAAGGCCCCTTTGAAAAAGTACCCACCTTTGGCTGGTACTAATTTCCCAACCTGCCTGTTTTTTTTAACCAGTTTGAGTAGTAAACTTGAACTTACGCTCTCCAGTGAAGTGCATAAATTCATCAGAATAGAGTTGACTGTTGGTGACGGAGTCAGCAGAGAGGGACATTTTTTGGAAACAATTTTGCTCTGTGTCAGGGCAGGACTGGTGAGTATTTGGGAGAGTCAGCAGCCAGCCACACACTAAAGCAACATTAAACTTAGTTTCTACCTATGTTATGCATCACACAATCATATATA
>NC_045740.1:24716507-24717956 GCF_008692095.1 Etheostoma spectabile | reverse complement strand
TATATATATATATATATATATATATATATATATATATATATATATATACATAAGAATTTTCTACATGTTGTTAGGTACTGTAGGAAAATAAACAGGAGTAGGGATGCGAGCATAACTTTTTTTTTTTCTTTTTTAAAAACCAAGACCCTCCCCAGCATTATTAATATTTTCCAATCTTCCCTTTGGTGTAAGAAAAACTGCAACAGACTTTCACCCCAATATGTTGAGGAACAGCACTGGAGGTTGGACGCAAAAGCAGATGACGAGACAGATATGATAAAGTGGTTATATGTGAATCTATATACAACAATTGTGCCGGTGAAAACAGGAGGGGGGTGCGTCGAGGATATCCCTCTCCAGAGCGTGCCCAGTGACTTGGTGATGATGACCATGTGGTGAGGAATCTCCCAGAGTCCAACAAACAATTCGAGGTTGAATCCAATCCTAGCAATCAGCAATGTGTGAGCAATGTGTGAGCAAGGGAGCAGGCAGGCAGGTAAACAGGAAGCATGAGCATGAGTAAGCAAGGCAGGCTGCAACAAGAGAGAACCCAGAACCTACACCACCAGAAACCAGTGTTGCCAGATCTTGCGAGACAAATACGCAACCAGGACTGGGAAAAACAAGCCAAAATAGCGACTTTTCTACGTAGCCCCCTAAGATCCTGGAAGAGAAAAATAAAATAAACTGTGTTACAATCCATGTGGACAGATTGGTAAACTGTAAACACGGTAGGTAGGGTTATTTATTTTCTCCCCTGAGCTTCAGGACAATGACACAGGAGTATAAGTTAAAACACCTTTTAACATTAGTTAACATTAGAAAACTGATGGGATTTGAAATCACTTTTTTTCACAGTGATTTTGAGGTTGCCCCACGACGGGTTGAATCCATTCTTTTCCTCCTTCTCTTTCCCCAGTCTTTGTTATATTTCTTCCGTATTTCTCCCACATTATCCGGCATTTATTCCTCAAAAACTCTCACAGTCCACTCACCATTAGTCGCTACTCGCGCATTTCTAACCAGAAAACAACAGATTGCCCTGCTCTGCCTCGATTGGCTGGTACTCGTTTCCATCTGGGTCAGAGCCAATTAGAAGCAGGAAGTGGGTGGGAAAAACGCTGCTGTCTATGTGTTTATGGGGAAAGGGGCGGGATCGAGCGAGCCGGCAAGGACGAGCTGTGTACAAGCCCAAATAAGCAACTACACTTTAGTGACAAGCCCAAAAAAAACGCAACCCGCGACTACCAATATTTGTAAGCGACTTTACAAAAAAACAAGCCCAAAGTCGCTTAGAATAAGCGGACATGGCAACACTGCCAGAAACACAGCTTTACACAGGGAGCCAGGAGTGCCACTATACCACTCTAGTAGACCGTACAATCTGGCAATAGTGGCTCACAGAGCCGGCCTTAAAGCTGCAGTAGGGAGTTCTGAGAAAACGTGGAC
>NC_045740.1:24716185-24716355 GCF_008692095.1 Etheostoma spectabile | reverse complement strand
ATACAGGGGATTTATTCTGAGGAGGGTATAGCTTATGTAAAAAATTTGCTTATATAAAGTATTTCTATTAAGTTTTGTAATTTTTTTTCAATAAAAAGGGTTTAAAATGATTTTTTATGTAATTGCTCATTTGTGAGAACAAAAGTAGCACTTTACACAGTACATAACTA
>NC_045740.1:24708774-24715945 GCF_008692095.1 Etheostoma spectabile | reverse complement strand
GTTGAAGGAGCATAAAGAATTTGTGTCAGACATTTGATTTACAAATTACACCCTGAGGAGGAAGAAAACGTGTTTAAAAAATAATCAAAAGGAGAAGTCTGCCTTGCCAAACGATGATGGGGACAGCGCACAATTTTGTGTTACATTTGGCTGCAGTGACGTACTTATTGTTGACTTCACTACTAATAAGAATGTGTGGTACTTAACTTATGGTATGAGTGTACAATAATAGTTATGGTGCAATACATACTGTATATATATCTATACAGTATAATATATATATATATATATATATACTGTATTATATGTTAAATTGGATATGGTATTTTGCACTGGGCATTGTGCAATACAGAAAGTATTGACTACAGCGAGTAAACGGAAATGTGCAATCATATCACATTAAGTGCAATACAAAGAGGAGTGTTGTGAGTTTTCTTCTGTTCTTCTGTGAATGTGAGGAAAGGTGTGGGGTATGTGGTTGTGTTATTAATGTTCATTGACGCATTGATGGAAGAATATATTTATATTCTGTGTACGTTCTGTGTTGGTACGTGTGTGTTTTCTTGAATGCTCGAGACAAATTTTCCTATAGGCGACAATTAAGGCTTATCTTATCTTATCTAATTTATCAACCTAATCTTATTTATTTTATCTTTCTAATCTTCTCTAATCTTGTTTTATCTTATATTACTTAAATTTAGGTGTGTCAGCATTCCATGGACCGAGAAATGCTAAAGTTTGTGTTGGTCACTAGCTAATAAATTGTTCATTGTCGTAATTTGCGCATTTTGGAACCTGGCAATATTCTTTTGATAACGTTTTGTCGGGGCCATCTTGAATTTTATATAAATGGATTTACAGGAGGAGTTTGAAAAAGTAGGTTTCGCATTTATTGCAATTTTGAAAAACAGTGCTATCTATATTGGCCGGTTTGATCCCAAATTTGACACATTTCAAGCCTAAAGGAAAGGTAAGGTGTGGGAGTTATAGGGCGAAAACCCTTCTGAGTTTATAGCGCCCCTGTGGTGGATGTCATTTTTCCTTCCACACTTACTCCCACTACTTACACTTGTGTGCATGGCGCATGTCCACTTTTACAGTGGAAAAAAAATCTTACGATTAGAAGACGGATGTATGCAGGACCAGCCCACTCTGGCTTGAACTCCTAATATCCATGACTCATAAAGTGTGTACATAGCCTACGATGAAGATTTCCATCAAAACCAGAAGTTAAACATACACTGTAGAAAAAAAGTGGAGCAAAAGTCAAAGACAGCAAACAGAGAGAGAAAATATGGCAGCCATCTTCCGGTATAAAAGGTGGGGCCCTTCAGTCATCAGTGCATGCTGCTTTTATATGTCAAGGGATACTGAAATCCCCCCAGTAAATCTTTTCTGACCTTTTTTGCAGCCACTACCTTGTATCCACTGTTATCTTCCTTCACCATGCCCTGTATTCAGGGTGGGAATTAACTTTTTAGCCACGTGGCTGGTGGATGCCCAATTTAACCAGCCACTTCTATTTTTTACCAGCTACTTTTTCCAGAATTCAAATTTATAGAACATGCACTGGCATATTTTGAATTGCTTCAGTACATTATTTTGTATTAATACACATTTTAGAGAAAAAAAGTGATGTGAAAAAAACATTAAAGCCTTTATGCCACCTCTGCTCCTGGGGTCCCCCTTTGGCGACATTGCACTTGACATGTGACTTGATGACTTGTAGTCTTTTTATGCCTCATTTAAGATAATTTGTTCCTTTAAACGAACAAATTGTTGTTCATTTTCTGAAGACGAGTAGGTTCAACAGTAAGTAAAGTGCATGGACTGGTCGTCTGTAAGGTAGGCTAGTCTGTGTGTGCTGATGGATCATGATCCCCCCCCGTTGGACACATGCTATCGTAGTGCACAGGAAATTGCACTGCATTGGTCTTAAACTAGCAGAGACACTTGCATCTAGGCTTTGCGCTGTGCTCCCCCCCATCGTGCAACCTTTTTTAGTGATAGTCTCTCTCTCTCTCTCCCTACAGTAGCTCCGCTACCTGGCCTAGTAACATATCAGGCTGTGAGTCTCTCGTGCGCCGCGGCTTGAAAACGGCTGCCTCGAGCAAGAGAGAAAGATGTTAACGTGGAACACGTCACACTCTCCTTTATCCCCTCATTGGACTAACTGTGGGCTACTACTGTGGTGCTTGCATCAATAAGTTGTCTGATGATGTGTCTGCAAGAGTTATGTTTCTGTTTTTGAATGTGTTATTCAGTGCAAATATTGTTGAGAATGTAGTTTAATGTCAGTAATGAGGTATGTTAGTTATTACTGTCATCTCGTTAAAGGCAAACATTCCCAGATCACGGAGACCTGATTGAGTCTAGACTTTACGGCACCGTAGTTTAGTGAAAGGTAGGTCAAGTTGTAACGTACTGCCACCAGCCGCAGCATGTATACGAGTATTTACAGAGGGCATTTAATGTATGTCTGAACAACGCCAATTTAGGGACATCGCCACTCTAGTAGGCAAACCATTCCCTCGTTTTAACCTTCTTTTTTCTTTACTTCACCCTAACAGTTGTATTGCGTGACACAGCGCGGGCCTCCCAACACCGGTAATATTGTGCCACATTTAAACCAATGTCACAGACTAGCGCTGAAAACCACTCCACCCGCCACTATAGCTGGTTTACAAGGCCCCTTTGAAAAAGTACCCACCTTTGGCTGGTACTAATTTCCCAACCTGCCTGTTTTTTTTAACCAGTTTGAGTGTAAACTTGAACTTACGCTCTCCAGTGAAGTGCATAAATTCATCAAAATAGAGTTGACTGTTTGGTGACGGAGTCAGCAGAGAGGGACATTTTTTGGAAACAATTTTGCTCTGTTTCAGCAGGACTGGTGAGTATTTGGAGAGAGCAGCCAGCCACACACTAAAGCACTTAAACTTAGTTTCTACCTATGTTATGCTCACACAATCATATATATATAATATAATATATATATATATATATATATATATATAATATATATACATAAGAATTTCTACATGTTGTTAGGTACTGTAGGAAATAAACAGGAGTAGGGATGCAGCATACTTTTTTTTTTTTTTTTTTTAAAAACCAAGACCCTCCCCAGCATTATTAATATTTTCCAATCTTCCCTTTGGTGTAAGAAAACTGCAACAGACTTTCACCCCAATATTTTAGGAACAGCACTGGAGGTTGGACGCAAAGCAGATGACGAGACAGATAGATAAAGTGGTTATATGTGAATCTATTACAACAATTGTGCCGGTGAAAACAGGAGGGGGTGCGTCGAGGATATCCCTCTCCAGAGCGTGCCCATGACTTGGTGATGATGACCTGTGGTGAGGAACTCTCCCAGAGTCCAACAAACAATCGAGGTTGAATCCAATCCTAGCAATCAGCAATGTGTGAGCATGTGTGACAAGGAGCAGGCAGCAGTAAACAGGAAGCAGAGCCATGAGTAAGCAAGGCAGGCTGCAACAAGGAGAGAACCCAGAACCTACACCACCAAAACCAGTGTTGCCAGATCTTGCGAGACAAATACGCAACCAGGCCTGTGAAACAACCCCAAAATACGACTTTTCTACGTAGCCCCCCTAAGATCCTGGAAGAGAAAAATAATAAACTGTGTTACAATCCATGTGACAGATTGTTAAACTTACACACGGTAGGCAAGTTATATTTATTTTTCTCCCCCTGAGCTTCAGGACAATGACCACAGGAGTACTAAGTTAAACCACCTTTAACATTAGTTAACATTAGAAAACTGATGGGATTTGAAATCACTTTTTTTTTCACAGTGATTTTGAGTTGTTCCCACGACGGGTGAATCCATCTTTTCCTCCTTTCTCTTTCTCCCCAGTCTTTGTTATATTTCTCCGTATTTCTCCCACATTATCCCGGATTTATTCCTCCAAAAACTCTCCTACAGTCCACTCACCATTAGTCGCTACTCGCGCATTCCTAACCAGAAAACACAGATTGCCCTGCCTGCCCTGATTGGCTGGTACTCGTTTCCATCTGGGTCAGAGCCAATTAGAAGCAGAAGTGGGTGGGAAATACGCTGCTGTCTATAGTGTTTTAGGGGGAAAGGGGCGGGATCGAGCGAGCCGGCAAGGACGAGCTGTTACAGCCCATAAGCAACTACACTTTAGTGACAAGCCCAAAAAACGCAAACCCGCGACTACCAATATTGTAAGCGACTTTACAAAAAACAAGCCCAAAGTCGCTTAGAATAAGCGGACATGGAACACTGCCAGAACCACGCTTTACACAGGGAGCCAGAGTGCCACTATACCACTCTTAGTAACCGTACAATCTGGCAATAGTGGCTCACAGAGCCGGCCTTAAGCTGCAGTAGGAGTTCTGAGAAACCGTGGAACTAGGCTGAATCCCCTTCCTTCCCCTTACCCCTACCCCTTGGCCTTACCCCTACCCCTTGGCCCTTGAACCAAGGGGTAGGGGTAAGGGTGAAAACATACCCCTATGAATTGGGACACCACTTGGTGACACACCATACATATTGATCACAAACCCCAAGATGCCGTCTAGTCTGTTGATTGTGTGGGTTTGGACAACAGTGTTATATATTTTATAGTTATTTATGGTTCACTTTGGTAGTGCAGAGTACTTACTGTGTAGTCCTTAGGTCTGTTTGCAATACAAATGTGTTATACACATGCATCATGGTACTATACATACATATACACCCGTATACATGGGTGTTGTAAATCGTTTCAGTTATCACCGTTTGAATGTCATGATGCCAAAAACATTTTGTTGACAAAAACTGTCTTTATTGGTGATAAATTGAACATACAGGCAAAAACGTTACATAAAATATGTAGAACCATTGTCACTATTAGAACCATAACTAACATGTCGCCACACATAAAAGCACCATGGTAAAACTAAAAAAATACACACAAGACCACAAACAACACACCACACTAACACTGTTGTAGCTACAGCTGCTCTGATATTCCAGACCAGTCTGGAGCCTTTTGGCCAGTAACCCCCCCCACATATCATCAGTGTCCCATATCAAAACCAACAACAATATAACAAGTGCATGAAACAATGAACAGGATTAATTAATATTATTACAATAATAGTAGGCTACCAATGCAATAATGATGGTTACACATGAACATAGGAATTAGGAAGTCTGCTCGTTTGCAGCCCCAACCTGGATCAGCTGCTGTGTCCTCCTGTTTCCTCCTGTGTGAGACGGGCGGTATATGTTAGCACGTATCGATGTTCTAGACCGTATATATATATACGCTATACAACTATGCGTCTATACAGTCCATTCAAGGCAGAAAATGTGGGACTGTTCAACGTTAGCATTAGCTTTAGCGATTAGCGTTAGCATTGCAAGCTAGACTGATTTTGAAAAAGTTTCAGTTAGGAACGGGTACACATGTCAAGGACTGCATAGACCACAAACAAGACTGTCTTAACTTTTTAATCATTATTTAAACCTGAAAGTACTACATTCATGTGTCTCTCTGGTTGATGCAGCAGCCACACCTGCCTGTGTGTTTTCTAGTGAGTCCGTCCACACTAGATCCGTAGGTATACAGCCGTGATCCATGCCCTACCCCAGCTCGTAATACGTATGACCGGCACTAGTGCCGCGTGAACGCGCAAAAGGTAGGGGAGGGCCAAGGGGTAGGGGTAAGGGGAAGGAATGGATTCAGCCTTAGCCTAAAATTTGAACAGCACACTTCAGGTCCCTCCCCCTTCTCTCTCTGCTGCGCTACAGCCCCCCCCCACGCTCCTCCCCCACAGCAGGGCCTGCCGTGAACGCGCAGTGCTAGTAGCGGGCCACCGATGTTCCCATCCTCATGGACAATACAGGATTATTCTGAGGAGGGTATAGCTTATGTAAAAAATTTGCTTATAAAAGTATTTCTATTAAGTTTTGTAATTTTTTTTTCAATAAAAAGGTTTAAAAATTTGATTTTATGTTTGCTCATTTGTGAGAACAAAAGTAGCACTTACCAGTAACAAACTAAATTACCTTTTGGATCTAAACTTTCAGTAGGAATGATAATCATGGAGGAAGCTCAATAGCCAAGGAATAACAACATCTTAGAAATATGTAGGTTTTATTTTGCATATGGTAAATAAATCAGCTTTTTGCAGGTACCTCCTGCACAAGGAAATACTGACACTTTTGATTTGGACTGAAAGACGATTCCTTCACGTGCCTGTGTCTGGGCCATGTCTGACCTTTTGAAGGAGCATAAAGAATTGTGTCAGACATTTGATTTACAAATTACACCCTGAGGAGGAAGAAAACGTTTTTTAAAAAAATAATCAAAGGAGAAGTGCCTTGCCAACGCTGATGGGACAGCGCACAATTAAAGTAGTTTAACGATAGCTACATTTATTGTGATCGACAAAAAAACATTTTTGGCTTACTAATGTAGGCATCGACAACTATTGCTTATACTGGGGAGGAGTTAGCAGTAAAGTTAATCTCACCTGCTACAACATTCCTGCCGTGCCACAAAGCTAACAAGCTACACTGTTAGACTTAGCCACAAGCTACAGAGTTAAATGAGATTTGCCGATCACCAGTGTACTGAAAGTGTACTGTAACCATTGATCTCTGTTGTGTAGTTTTCTTAAAAATGAAACAAATCAAGCAGGGATACTTACATGTCAGGCAGAAATGTGGCTAACGCTAGCTCAGATCCGTGTTGAATCCTTTTCAGGGCGTACTCCTTCCCCTCTGAAAAGCCGCTTCGATGTTGACCCTCGTTTATTCGGCTCGGTTTATCTTTTCTTTTTAGTTCGCTTTTCGTCATCGGTCTTCTTCTGTTTGCCCTCTTTGTTTTCTGAGCAGTTGTCACCCGAGAAATTGGCAGTTTTCCTGAAAGTTGTTTCTCCGCGATAGCACAGCTGCAGTGCACTAGCAATCTTGAGCTTGAACGGTGTTACCACGCTGTGCGGGGGAGGGGTATAAGCAGCGCGTACACAAGTGATTGACACTGCTAAGACGTTCCTCCTGGCTCTGATTGGCTTTTTCTGCCCGGCGTGTGTTTCTGCAAGTGGCAGTGGAGCACAGAGAGGAGCCCCAGGAGCTTGATTTTTTCACAGATTATCTGTCTCATATTCTACTGTCAGGACCTAGTGGCAGTTT
>NC_045740.1:24694781-24708749 GCF_008692095.1 Etheostoma spectabile | reverse complement strand
TAACAAATATGTAAAAAATACATTTTTACAAAAGTTACCTACTGAAGCTTTAAGTACTGCAGCAGGATGATTGGACAATGAGCTTCACCTGGCGCCTAATGCCAGCTAAGCCACGCCCACAGCCCACAAATAGCACAGGAGAGGGGAAAAACATGACAAGGCTCACAAAACAAGGAGATGGCAAGGAGATGCCATGATGACATCATGACACAATATCCACAAATAACAGATAGAACAGTAAACCTAATTATTTGGTAAGCCTACAACTTAATGAAATTGTGTAGCCACATTTAGTACATATATTTACATAATAATAATAAAGTTACCACACAATACAAAGTGAAAATGGAAATTAAAAATGTTGAAACTAAAATGTTGAACATTCTTACTGCTCTACGTTTAGCTATTTGACTTATCCATTACTTTGGGCTAACTGCTTGAACTGTTATCCATTACTTGTAGCTAATGTTTTGAACTACTAATTACTTTCAGCTAACTATTTGAACTATCTATTACTTTTTGCTAACTGTTTGAACTGTTACTTTTAGCTAACGTTTTGAACTACTAATTACTTTTAGCTAACTATTTGAGCTGTTATCCATTACTTTTAGCTAACTATTTGAGCTGTTATCCATTACTTTTAGCTAACTATTTGAGCTGTTATCCATTAATTTTAGCTAACTTTTTGAACTATTTATTACTTTTAGCTAACTATTTGAACTATCCATTCCTTTAAGTTAACTATTTGAACTATCCATTCCTTTAAGCTAACTAGTTGAACTATCCATTCCTTTAAGCTAACTATTTGAACTATCCATTCCTTTAAGCTAACTATTTGAACGATCCATTACTTTTAGCTAACTCATTGAGCTGTTATCTATGGAAGCCGAGAACGGCCAGGGATTCTTTTTATATATCTTGTGATAACAACTTATTAATTTGTTATCTCAATATAACAAAGTTTGTTTTCTCGAGATAACAAATTAATTGTTATCTCGACATAACAAAGATCGTTTTATTGAATTAATTAATGATGTGTTTTTCTTGAATTCAAACTAATGCGCTGCCACAAACGGCTTCCGTAGCGCCACTGGCTGTAGCTGGAGCCTACCGGTAAGTTGCAAGTTGTGCGATCCATTCGTACACAGATGGAAGGCTGACAAACTCTTATACTATATCCGGCTGCTTCAGCTAAGGTAACGTAAATGTAGGCTAACGTTAACTTAGCAATGTGATGCGAAACCTAATTAAATGTTTATTAATTCCTTTAATAGTGATGTACGGAAGCCGTTCGTGGCATTCGTGTCGCACTGTTGCTTGCTCTGGAGGAAACTACTAGAACTGTTGGGTCCTTGTAAATTCTGGAGTGTGGTCTAGACCTACTCTATCTGTAAAGTGTCTTGAGACAACTCTTGTTATGAATTGATACTATAAATAAAATTGAATTGAATTGAATTGAATTAGTTTAGTTTCAATCTGTCTCTCAATCGCAAAACATGTAGCGTTAGTGTTCAGATGTCCCAGTTGACTCAATATTTGAATATCTTTAATCAAATCTTAATTCTTGTTTCCGGTTTACTCTACAATCCTTTTTTGTACCAACTGCCAGTTGTAGTACCCCTGGCGTACAAGTCTGTCTGGTTGGGAATTACTGCATGCACCATTAAGGAGAATTTAAAGTACCTGGAACTAGTATTTACTAATGTTTATTTTATGATAGGCTATTTTGTGATGCAACACACTATAAATCTTTTTGATGTGTGAACCGTACTGTCAGACCTCATTCTTATGTTTGTGTTTTAAAGTGTTCTGTTAACATTGGAAAATAGCCTCTTTTTATGCTTTGACCATAAACTAACAAGAGAACAGCCCCTAAATAGAAAATCAAATGTTTTTTTTAAAAGTGCAGGAATCATTTTTGTGTTCAGAACATTGACTATATTAAAAAAAAAAGTAGTCTAATTGTTAAATAAAATAAAAATGTTTTACATTGCAGATCCATAAGTGTTAATTTATATCTGTGTATTTCAGTGTCAACCCTGCCACAGCCAAAAAGCTCCCACTGTGATCCACAGATGTAAGATCTTTGGTGGTGGCCGTTGCCTAAATGATTAAATGTGTCTGTGTGTGTTTAGCTCTGAGATGGCCAGTACTGCAACAGGAAACATTTAGGATTGTGGCCTATTCAGGATTACATTGGGTGCGCTGTTGCCAAGACAACAGCAATTAGAAAAGACTTGGTTACCAACCAGAGTGGTTATGTTTCCATAGCAACCAAGGTCAGGAAAAAGGCTTTGGGTTTACCTGATTCTCAAGAATCAGACAGATACATGTGTTTTTGAACAAAGTACTATGAGGCTTGGGTTCATGTAGTTATACTTTATCTGTGTTTGCATCGAAGACTCCAGCAGACACTTACACCCCCCACAGTGCCCTGCTTCCTTACCGACTTTTGAAAATCTGTGGGTAAATTGAATAGCTCATAATTTCCTACTTTAGATAATAGAGGAAGTTTAGGCTTACATTTACTGCAGAAAAATAAATCAACGCTAGCAGCATTTGATAGGGTCAAAACACATGTGGCTTCAAACAAATACAGAACCAAATACAACACATAAGGATGCACTAACTCACCTCCTCAGCAGCACTCAAATGTACACAATCCTGCACATTTTCCATTATCTGTTAACCAAAAGGAGGACAACAGACAATGTGTCCTCGTATACGTACGCCTGTCTGTGCCAGCTGTGTGCACTTCCTGTAATTAGTTGATTATCACAGCATGTTGTCACACACCAGCTCACACAAACACACTATAATGACAATGACTTAGCATGGCCTCCTTAAGCCTTGATCTACAAGATAGTGTTTACTGTGCTTACGCAAAACTAAGCAGCTGCATAACACAGCCACTGCACCCACACGGCATCAATGCTAACATCTTTACCTCCCTTCGTTTGGTTTTATCACCCAGCATTTCTCACCAGTTTCATCTCTCCATCATCTTTCCGTCCGTAAACTCCTTCTTCCCTCTACCCTAACCCCATTAGTCTTTCTGTCTCACTCGGTCTCACACACACACACACACACACAAGGTCCACTATAATGTGTAACCAGAGGCTAGGGGAACACTTAATCCCTCAGCAACGGCTTTCTATACCACCATGAGCTCTTGCAGCTGCTTGGGTGTGTGCTTTTTGCCTTCATGTCTGTTTATTATACCTGTGTGCCGACTGTGCATTCATTTCGGTGGTGGGGGTGTTAGTACATTTGCATATTTGTTTATATGTCTGTTTGCTTGTTTTTAATAACACTTTGGAGCTAAACAGATTTCTTATGTTTTCGTCTGCAACACAGATGGACTGATATAAAATTGCAACGCTGTGATCCTAGTTACTGCAGGAGAACAGACTGCAGGGATCAGTATTCAAATTAAAGATGATGACACTTACACTGTGTCTTGTCTGCTAGCCTTGTGTTAAAGCTTTGTGCAAACTCATTTCAGGTTCATTATAAGGCTTCATTAACATATGCAATGAGATGTTTTTTTCTGTACAACTAATTAAGAAATCAATTATAGTTTACTTGCGAGGTATGATGGGATAAAAGTTCTGAATCAGCTGCATGACAAAACACGATTTCATCCAGAAGAAACGCTGGCAATTGTTTCTGCGCTCTAATGCTTTCCCACTCACATGTGCATAAGAAACAACACCCATGCCGGATACAGGCCAATATTTAGAGGTGGGAACCAGAATACCAATTTTACTTCAGGTCCTTGCCAAACAGAGCTTTTCCCTGTCTCTAGTAATAAAGTACTCTGGTATATAGATAAGAGCTTAAAATAATATTGCGACAACTAACTGCATACACAAAAAAATAAAAATAAAAAGCTTTTCATCCCTCTGCAACCCTCTACTTTCTGTAAAGCTCAGGAAAAAAAAAAATCAACACGTTAAAATTTAGACAATTTTATTGGCATAAAATATATACAAACGATAATATGTAAAAACATGTAAAAACAATATAATATAAAATTACCTTTTTCCCCCTCAATCATGTGAGAGGAAAAAAAAGGTTTGTTGGAGAGCTGGTCATGGACCAACTAAATAAGCAATTCTGATATGAATGTGCTGCTTTCAGTGCACAGTAGGGAAAAGAAAACACCTTTGGTTCCTTCCAAGAGGTCCGGGCTACCTACGGCTCCCACCTCCGTCGCACATCAACCACTCTCTCAACATCTCCATTTACACTTAGTCCAGCCTCTCCTCCCCACAGGACCCCCTTTGTTCTGCTGAGGAAGGGAGAAAGAGGAGGAGAAGCGGTGCAGACAAAAACGGAAAAGGCAGAATTGCTGCCTTCTGGCAGAGGGAGGGAGGGGGGGGGACCACTGTGTAATGGAGGGGGAGAGAGGCGAGGAATAGTGGTTTCCATCAGGAGAATGGAGGGAGAGGACTGCTGATTTCTCTGGAGGAGGAGAGGGCGACTAACCGAACAAACTGTTTTTGTGCCTCCTGATGGAGTTTGTTGTATTGTCACCGGTAGCCGCTCACAGAAGCCCAACGGTCCTACTATTTTTAATCCAAGTGTTGGTTTGGTGTGTTACACACACACACCCACACACACACACACACACACACACACACACACACACACAAGCTCCTCATGCACAGACATGCCTCATGTGGAAGTTGACCACGTACTCTGCGTTGGTGCGCTGGACAGAGATGGCAAAGGGTTCAAAGGGGTGGAAGGTGAAGGCAACCAGGCGCCGCACGGCGTGATTCACCGGCCGGCCCAGCAGCCCCGCCTGGATCTTAAACTTCAGCAGGCCGGAGTCCCGTGCATAAAACCTGGTGGGTGACGGAGACAGAGACAAAACACTACCATTAAATTCTTCATTCGGTCCAGGCTAGATAATGATTATTAGTAGTTAATGAAACCGATAACGGATATTGGAACCGCTATGTATTTGCAGTAAAACTAAAACTCTTCTGGTCAAACGTAACATTTTGGAATGTTACAAACACCAACACAAAAGTTTGATTAAATGCATTAAGCAATTATTTAATACATCTGAAACTTTGAAAAATAAAAACAAAAACAGATTCCTGAAGTTTTAACATTTTAACAGTTTGCTTGCAAGTGTTGAGACTGTTTACAGAGCTGTAGCGGATCCAGAGTAGCACACTTTTTAATTAATAATTTCATCAGTAAAATAAAACACTGGTACAGATAATCTGTGAATTGCAAAATATCGGCCCTGATAATCGGTGGATCCCTAGTCCAGTCCTTTGGTTTTTGAGACCTCTGCCCCATGTGATAGTGATCCATGTTGCATAGACTTGCCACAATGCATGACTGCACAGTCTGCTTTTAAATGAATGACTGAATGATTATTTCAAGCATCATGCACCCAAAAGTTCCCGTCCCACCTAAGGATAAAACTTAAGTAGCGAAAGAAAGAAAAAAAAAAAAGCAACACATGGTTAGTGTTTACATGCCATGTGTCAATTACAATATATCAGATACAAACTTTATACACCAAACATAATGCAGATAATAATAATAATAATAAGTCTCTAAGAACAAGTGATGCCAGCTATGTATGCTTTGTTAGCATGTCCTGTGATCTATCTGTCATATCAAACTGACTGGGATGTCTGGCAGACATTTTCAGTAAAAAGCTTAACACAAGATCATGATAAAAAGGACAGGAGAACATAAGGGGCGGCTGTGGCTCAGTGGTAGCCTGCCAATCAGAAGGCTGGTGTGAATGTGTGTGAATCTGCCATTCAGTGTGTGAATGGTGAATGGGTGCTGTACTATGTAGAAGTGCTTTGAGTAGTTGTTAAGACTAGAAAAGCGCTACATAAGAACAGCCAATTTACATAAAATGCATTTCATTCTCAACCAAATCACACAGGTGACACTCTCCGTCCTCTGGGACTGAATGGAAGTGTCCAGATCTTAACAAGGCACAGATGGACATCTAAGCTTTGATCAGGTTAAGGGTGACATTTTGCAATTGCTGCAACTAATTAGGGTTTGCATTGCAGATTAATATATAAATTATTTGATTTAATTTCTAATTCAGGTAAACGAAAATTGTCCCAAAGTCCCATTCCTCATGTTCCCGAGCGGTTCTGTCCGATTAACTCTCCAAATGTAAAAGACGTTCCAATTACTGTTATGTATTTAAAAAAAAATAAGTTAAGCAAAAGAACCAGTAAATGTTTGAAATTTTTGCTTGGGAAATTATTTAACCCTTGTGTTTTTTTTCAACACTATTATCGTTTTTTCAGACATTTTTGTCACTTTTTCAATGTTGTGGGTGCTTTTTCTGATGTTTTTTTCCAAACTTATTTGATATGTCTAATGTTGGCATTCTCAGCTCTTATTTTCAAAGCCCATTTTTTGTGATAAAAACTGAAAACGGGTCACATTTGACCCGAGGACAACATGAGGGTTAATTGATTATCAAATTTGTAGTGTCGTCTTCCAGCCCATGGATCTTTTTAAGAGTCACATTATTACTAGAGTCTTAATGATAATGTGATAATTTGACATCAGTTAATAAGCGGCCCATTCCCCCTGATTAGAGTCTGTACCTGATGGGGTGATCTCCGCAGGTCTTGGGCCTCTCCATTACCGACACCCACTTGTCGTCATAACTGAAGAGGGAGAGGTCGAGGTATGGACTGCTGCTGTAGGATTGGGCGCTGATAGGCAGCTGACCCAGCAGCCGCCGCACCGCCTCCGTGTGCCCGCCATATTTGGCGTTCACTATGGTGTCCTTGAATCTGAGGCACAGACAAACTGGGATATCATATTCAATTGCATTTGTAGTATCAGATCATAACAAGAGTTATCTCGAGACACGTTACAGATAGAGTAGGTCTAGACCACACTCTATAAGTTACAAAGATCCACCAATTCCAGTAATTTCCATATCAATACAGTAACATTAAACAGCAACAGGAGTCTTCATTCTTGCGGCCGATGTAAGGTGGGCTTTCACACCTGCCTCACTTAGTTTGGTTGAATCGCACTAGAGTTTGTTTTCCCCCTTGGTGCGGTTCGTTTGGGCAGGTGTAGTCTCTCATCGCCAGACCTTGGGTCTGGCCAGTCCACACAGCAATCCGGGATGGGAGAAAATCCTCCTCTGGTTTATTGGCATTTCTTTAAACCAGTCACAATTTCTTGGTGCCGCTGAAAAATAGCATCGGGAACATGTGTACGTTCAAAAGTTGTTGTAGTTGTGCGAGAAAAAAAAAACTCAGATTGGACAGATAGTCTAGCTGTCCATCTGTTAACCACAGTCCTCAGAAATCCACCGGAGGTTAAAATTGCAACACAAAGAAAGAGGAAGGGGACGGAACATCTGAAAACGGACATTTGAAAAAAAGAGTGATATCCGGCGGAATATCCAGTAGAACAAGAGCAACCTGGAAGTGGAACGTCGTGGATATACACTAGGGCAGCTGTGAATGAGGCAATCGCACCAAAAGCGGACCAAACACGTGTAAAAAGACCTCCTTGAATAGGTAACTTTTATGCTTTCAATCAAACTGGAGCGGTTCGCCCCAATGACGTGTACTCCACAAGTCTGAGCTAATGTCTCCTGTAGTCAGGTCTGCAGTCAACCTGCGATGCGGCAGAGCAGTAAACTGTAGCAGCTTGCAGTGTTTCTCTCGCAGAAACAGACAAAGCTCGCCGACACTCACATCTCTGGTCAAACCAGCCGCCGCTAAAGTTGGAGACAAAGTCTCAGTGATCAGAGCAAACGCTTGTGAAACTATGTCTGATTATTTAAAAGAAATTAGCTGGTTTGACCATGCAGATGCAGGAAATATTCACTAGTCCAGAACACAAGTCCTGCTCCCGCCCCCAGACCCCTCTGACCGTGAGTGAGTGACTGTGTGAATGTTCCTGCGTGGTTTGAAGCTTGGTCAGCTTGGATTTTTCTGTGTGAACCAAGGGGAAGTTTACAAACTCACTACCTGATTTGGACCAGAACAAACAAACTATAGGTGTGAAAACGCTCAAACTCCACAGTTGGCCACAAACGTGTTTCTGTGGTCCTAAAGGTGGCTTCTTAGATTCTTAGATCCATCGCAATTGTCTCTAGAACGATTCGATGCTCGATTCTGACAATCAATTATTTAAAAAAAGAGTTGATTTTTATTTAAAAGTTACTGTCTCCAGACAGTAATCAGGAAACAGAGTGACTGAAGGAGGATGGGGTGATGGACAACAACTTATTTAGGCAAGAGTAGAGACCAAAAAAAAAAACCCCACAAAAATGGCAAAAAATAAATAAATAAATAAATGTATGTATACACATGACATACATAAAATAATTAGGCAAATGACAAAGACTGTTCATCTACTGTATCACATTACATCTGAACACCTCATGTTTCATGTTCTAAGAAGCCAACTCTCCACCTTAAACATGACTGGGCCTCTGACATGGAAGATTACTGTGAGAGAAGGTGACTTTCACACGCATCTTTAGGCTTAAGCAAAATAAAAACCCCAGTAGACAAAACTAAATGTAATTAAAACTTGTGTGTGACAAATACTGCACATGTCAAAATCTAACAAACTCAGATGTGTGTGTGTGTGTGTGTATATATATTAGAATTGAATGGTGAGTTGCCCAGAGATTCCCACCACTACTAGTTTCCACTATGGTTGTTTTGCTTTGGAGAGAACCTTTGTGAATACTTTCAGCAATCGTTTAAAAAAAAATTTATGGTCCCAAGTCTACACACTTCCAACAATCAACAGTGACTCTGTGGTGTCCCCTTCTATCCGCGGTCCATATTTTGAGTCTTTCCTCCCGCCTTGTTTAGTGCTCCATTCTTGCAGGTCTCTCTCTACTTGGTTTGTGATGGCCTAAAACCCGATGAACTGGGCTTATGCTAGCCAGTTCTAAGTGGTACAAATCTGGTTTGCTGAATGTGTTTGCCAGCTTTCAATGTCTCCTCTCCTTCTTCCCGACATCAATTTTCAACACTCTAAAAACCAATTCTAAGCCCTTTGCCTCGCTCAAACTATCCTTTATCTTCTCCTGCTTCCTCGCCCCCCCTCTGTCTGGTCCTCCCTCTTCACCTTCCACAGAGGATTGTCACCAACACTGGCGAGTCAAACCGCCAAATTCAATCACAGCTCCTCCAGCCATGCTGACCGACTTAATGTCGCTCTTCTATATCAAGATTAAGTCTTAAAACTCCTTCCCCCACCTCCGGGCGTTCACTGCTGATCCGCTTCCCTTCCTAACCACCTTCTTCAAATCCTCCCTGACATTTGGCTGAAATCACCCCCGGGGACCCTGCAGTGTGCCAGCACTAATTATGTTAAAGCTGAAATACATTCAATTTTGGCAAAAGGAATATTTGGCATTTGAATTTATTGATCCAATATCCAACCACGCGCATGCCATTTCTCTCCTCCGTACCTTCTCTGGACCTGCCGGGCGTAGTTGTTGGATGAGGCCGAGCAGGGGAACTGGACCGCCTGGCTGTGCAGCGTAGCGTTTCTGAACAGGTCGCAGAAATTCTCAAACAGCTCCAGCAGCTGATCGGAGGTGTTCTCAAAGACGGCCAGCACCTCTGTGGACACCATGTTGTACACGACGAAGAAGGAGGGCTGTGGGAGAGAGGGGCGGGGTGAAGATCTGGAGAAAAGACGATCCAATCCAAAAAAAAAGGGAAATACCAAGGACAGACAGGATGAGCGTAGGGCTACACGGCATGTCGTTTTCTTCAACTTGTGCAATAAACACCTCGTACATGTTGCAAACTACACTCTGAGACCCTTTTCCCTCCAAGATTATTTTCTGGGCATTTTTCGGCCTAAATTAAATAGGACAGCTGTATCTAGGAAAGGGGGGGTAGAGAGAGGGGGTCTGACATGCAACAAAGGGCCGCCGGTTGGAACTGAACCCGCGACCCCTGCGGAAAGGACTTAGCCTCTATTTCAAAATGAAGACCTGAACTCCCCTCCAGACAACCACTATATACACAGACCCTGGCTGTAATTTGGGTGCCGACCAATATACCGACGGGTGATTGAATTGTAGTTTTTTTTTAAAGTTTTTTTTTTAAACATTCATTCATCAGAATCATTTATATTGACAAATAAATGATTCCGATAAGGAATATTTAAAAGATAAAATAAAAATGGACAGTCAACCATGTGATGAGTGTTGGTGTTGCATAGATTGTCCACCGTCTCTGTTGCAACACCTTTTCTGTTATTGTGTTTTTGTTCGAAAGGACTTGAAGTTTCATGTCTTAAGTTTGTATTTTTATACATTTATCAGAACTAATACATTTTGATGTTCCTCTGCTCTGTTGTGACAAAACAAATTATCATCATTTTATTTTAGTGAGAACAACTAACTAATGTTAGGGAAATCTGTTTATGTTGTATTATGTGGATGATATATCCGAATATCGGCTTTTAATAACCAAGTATTTGTATCAGTATCGGCCTTAAAAATCCTTCCTTATCCTTCGGTTGGGCTCTAACCTCTATATACAGTATAGGTTCATTCAATGTTCAATTTTTTCAATCGAAGAATGTTGAAAATGATTTCCTTTCATTTGTTCATATCGTGCAGCGCTAGTTCGGTGAAATATTTATTATAGTGTAATGAGGCCATATGAGATGATTTATATATGCTTCATACTGAGCGTGGTGGGACAAAAATAGCTGATTGGAAAGGAAGTCAGAGAGCGGAGAGCTCATGTAAATAAAGCATTCTAAAGAATACATGAATGAGATCCATTTGTTAGTACATCTTGTTTGCAAGAGAAACGTGTCCCTGGAGACCCTGAAAGAGGAATCCCTTCTATGCAGCACAAACAACAAAAGACAAGAGAGGAACAGGGGAGAGCAAGAAAGAGAACACAGAGGAATTCAAGTGTGTGTGTGTGTCTGTGTGTCTCTCTCTACCTGTGAGGGATCTGTGACTCTGAGTGTGACCACGTCTTCGCTGGTGTATTTAATGAAGAGGTGATGCTCATCCAACAGCTGCATCTTCCACATCCTCAACCTCCTCAGCTGATCAAAAAACTGGAAGAATCTGACGGCAAAACCAAGAGCTGGGTGAACTCCACAGACACGAGTATCTAACATCAGGACAAAATGGGAAATGGTACTTGATGGACTGAAGAAGAAGAGCTAGTTTTTGTTTTCGGTTGACAATTCATCCACCTTTACAGCAGTGTGCCACAGTGTAAACACTTTTAAGTCTTTGTAAACTGAACACAGAGTTTTTCTTGCATGGAGGGATTTTTCGCACGCCCCCCCAGAGTGGTTTTAGCCACTTTATTCATGTACCGTTTCCTTTACATAAATAAAGACGTTTCCACCATGAATTGGTGCAAAGAAATGGATCAGAATGCAGGAAACAAAGTGGCGCTCAAAATATCCTCCCAAAGACCCTCACAGGCACATTCTGAGCCAGGAAAAACCCTGGACAGAACATCTTTTAGATTTGGTCAGACACACTCGCTAAATAATCATTGTTATACATTTTACAGATAAGGCACTAACTGAATAAAGACAGATACCGGTATTCTATGAAATTAGTCATCAGTCGCAAAGGAATCACACTAAAATCCCTTTATTAATGAACTGTAGATCATTCAATTTATACATAATGCCAATTATAGTTGAACTCAATTGTGACAACCACCTGTTTTTATGGGGAATCAAGCTACTTTACTTCAGTCATAAACATACTAGGTACTTTTATCCGTTTTGCTTGGTTTATAGTATACAGCTGGTCCATGTAGAACATTTCCACTGCAGGAACCTTTTTTCAAGGGACCAAGAGCCTTTTTAAAACCTAAGCCTGCATTTGGACAAGACAAACCAGAGACTAACTATGGCCCCTGTAAGATACTGTAGTTCCAGGTGTTAGAGAGGTCCCTGGTGCGAAGGTAATACTTTCTGGTGGTTCAGGAACTACAGGGGCAGAGTTAGCAGATTAGTCAAACACAGACACCGCGGCAACTACAGCTTGGTACCGTTTCCATCACAAAACAAGGAAGTACTCTAGTATCCACAGTCGCTTTACGACCAGGTAGTTAAAAGGAACGTAGTTACAGGAACAGTCCACTTCTAAACATTTCTACTAACTACTCTCCCCCAAAACTGGTTTTGCCATTTGCATTTGGACTGGCCAAGTGGCCATAGCAACTGGTGGGAGGAGTAAGGGATTGACGCAAGGACGGCAAAAAAATATTTTTAGCCTATGTTATAATTTAAACAAGTCTCCCAAAGAGAAACGGGTATCTCTCTATCCCCCGCCCCTGTGTGTACGTGTGTGTGTGTATGCGTATGTGCGCGCATCCGTGTGAGACGGCTGGCCAGCTTGTGAAAAGTCAGTTAACCACAGGTTCATGTTGATCTTACGATGGACGCGTTGTGATATTTAACCAAACGATCCGTTACCGGTGTGGCCTTACAGCAGGCACGCAACAGCAAAGACAAGCAACAACCCAATGACACTGTGTTCTTGTTTCCCCGGTGTGGGAAAATTGCTTTTTTAAATTGTTGCCAACATTTTTATAATCCATGATTAGACTACATTGACGGATGTTAACGGTTCTTGTGATACGACAGAAACGCAAACAGGAATGCGCAACGGCCCTGGTTTAACTGAATAGTAGATGAATTAACCAACTGGTTTAAAACAACTAAATGTTGACTGCACAGTGTAATGGCAATTTCCCCTTGGCCTCTGGTTGCCCCCTCAAGCAACCACCTGTTCAATATTTGTGTTTCTTTAAATAAAAAAGCCCTACAAAACTGGAAATTCTTATTTCAAAACACTATTATATGTGGTTGTCTTTAGTTTAAACACTATATGTCCATGCACAACACAACATTTCAGCTGTTGGGCAACACTTTCCACACAAACGTGTTTGGCGTGAAAAGATACAGCAAACGCAATTTTCTGTTCACATTAACGGCGCATGTTAAAATTGGTGCTAATATGGCACCGGTGCCCGTTATCTACCAGACAAATGGCGGATTTTGGTGCGACTTAAATGTCTGCAGTGCTCTCTGATGCAACAAAAAAAGACGTTAGACAGCAACACCGCTGCATGTCACGCTAGTAAAAACTAGTAACATGTTACACTTGGCAGCAGGTAACAGCTTACCGTAAACTCCAGTAGTAACTGGATTAAACACGGTGAAAATACTCAGTTAAACGGTGTAAACATGTGACTGTATTTCACTGTAGAGGAATCCAACAGCAGGCTGTACAGTCTACTGCTAAGGCTACATTTACATGTGGGTGGCTATTTTCATAAACGGAATTTGAACCTATCTGGTTTCAAAAATAACACCGTGTACACGTATCTATTCACAGCAAAATTTTCATTTACTGGTACCCGTGTATATATCCCATCAAGAGCATGTCAAACCTGTAGGTGGCAGTGTAACGAGAAGCTCAAGCCCACGGTAGCCAATCAGAACCCCAAAAATAACAGCAACGAATCACTTCCTCTTCCTTTTTTGAACAAAGACGGCGCCAGGATCATCATTCATGTGGACTGACCACTAGGTAGAGCTCTTGTTAAAATTAACTTTAGATTACAAAACCACAAAATTACAGGGGAACATCGACTGGAAGACGTGCCAAAGTAAATATGCCGACATACTGATCATCTTTTTTAGAGCACTACCCCAACCCATCTACTGATGTTTTTCTCAATTTCTCTATCAAAAGGAGGATATTACTCGCACCATCCTCACAACCAAGCTTAAGGCAGACACAGGCCGTAGGGTGGGCATGAAAGAGTATTCCTCCTGTAATTTGAAATGTGCAAGATGATGGTTCGCCGGCCACCACGACTTTGCCCACCGGTGTCAAAACTAATGACCTGGAGCCCTCGTCCCAAGCCTCGCCTCAAGGCTCGTCAACATTCCCTTCTCCAG
>NC_045740.1:24694524-24694771 GCF_008692095.1 Etheostoma spectabile | reverse complement strand
CTTATTGTGGTGGAGAGGAGGACTCCAAACTTCCCTTTCCTGAGCCACATTAACCAGCTCCGACTGGGGAATCCAGAGGCGTTCCCAGGCCAGGCCAGGTTGGAGATACAATCTCTCTCCTTGTCCTGGGTCTTCCCCGAGGCGTCCTCCCAGCTTTGTCACCAATCCTGTTTGTAATATTTATGGACAGGATATTGAGGTGTAGTCGTGGTGGGGAGGGGTTGCAGTTCGGTGGGCTCGGGATCTC
>NC_045740.1:24694284-24694514 GCF_008692095.1 Etheostoma spectabile | reverse complement strand
TTTGCAGATGATGTGGTCCTGATGGCATCATCGGCCTGTAAACTTCAGCACTCACTGGATCGGTTCGCAGCCGAGTGTGAAGCAGCTGGGATGACAATCAGCACCTCTAAATCTGCAGCCGTGGTTCTCAGCAGGAAACAAACGGAGTGCCTTCTTCAGGTAGGGAATGAGTCCTTACCACAAGTGAAGGATTTTAAATACCTTGGGGTCTTGTTCGCGAGTGAGGGGAC
>NC_045740.1:24694047-24694274 GCF_008692095.1 Etheostoma spectabile | reverse complement strand
GCGTGAGATTGGTCAGAGAATCGGAGCAGCGGGTGCAGTATTACATTCAATTTAGTGCACCGTTGTATAGAAAAGAGAGCTGAGCCAGAAGGCAAAGCTCTTGATCTACTGGTCAATTTTTTGTTCCTACCTTCACCTATGGTCATGAAGGCTGGGTCATGACCGAACAAGATCCAGGGTACAAGCGGCCAAAACAGGTTTCCTCAGGAGGGTGGCTGGCGTCTCCC
>NC_045740.1:24693917-24694037 GCF_008692095.1 Etheostoma spectabile | reverse complement strand
GGTGAGAAGCTCAGTCATCCGTGGGGAGCTCGGTGTAGAGCTGCTGCTCCTTTGCGTTGAAAGGAGCCAGTTGAGTTGGTTCGGGCATCTGGTAAGGATGCCTCCTGGGCGCCTCCCTAG
>NC_045740.1:24692925-24693907 GCF_008692095.1 Etheostoma spectabile | reverse complement strand
CAGGCATGTCCAGCTGGGAGGAGGCCTCGGGGAAGACCCAGGACTAAGTGGAGACAATATATCTACAACCTGGGCTGGGAACGCCTCGGGATATCCCAGTCGGCGTTGGTTAATGTGGCTTGGGAAAGGGAAGTTTGGGGTCCCCTGCTTGAGAGGCGGACGAATATAGATGGATGAACATTGGATGTCATTGATGCAAGCGTTGAAGAAGTTGAAAGAAATCTTGATGATGGCAGTGTGGCACCACCAGCAAAGGAGAGATCTTCGAAACGTTTGTACACAATTGTTGTTAGTAGCCTAGTTACCTGTATGGCTGACCTCAGACGGATGTGTGTGTGTGATGTGGGGTAAGCGCATGTCATTGTGGCCTCCACTTATGGCTTGCCCCTTGGCGGAGGGAAATCGTTAATGAAAGCTAGAATTTGGAACTCAAACATTGCCATGGCACCACATGAATCATTCTAGAGGAATTCTACAGCTTCGAGTCCTATTACTAAGCTCCCACTACTAAGAGCGGCTTCTCTTAGTAGTGGGAAAAGCATTCCGACTTGTGTGAAATTGTGTAAGACTCACACAGTGAAGCACGCTGGGGCTACTATAAAACCACTGACCATTTGTTACTGTATACATGGGCAACAAAACTGTTGAGTATCAAATACAAAGAACAAAAATGTAAAGAAGAAGGCTTAAACACAAACATTAGTCTGTACTAAAATGTTTAAATTTAAACAGAGTAGGCTACTTCAACATGTTTATTACACACACACGTCAGATTTATCTACCATATAATTAAAAATATCATGAAAGTAGAGGAAGGCAGGCCGGTAAAGCGTGATCGGGCTGGGGAGAGTTCTAGCCTGACTAGGCATCTTTTCTTCACCTGTAACCTGTCTCTCTTAGTTATGCTGGTTGTAGACTGCCAGCGACTAACTTCCTTCCTTTGACACACTGAGCTTCTCTCTCCTCTCCCTTTCCATTTGTG
>NC_045740.1:24682536-24692915 GCF_008692095.1 Etheostoma spectabile | reverse complement strand
CCCAGAAATGCTTGTTACTAACCTAGCTCTGGGGAGTTTACTCCCCGGTATCCTAATGTTTTTTTTGTCCCAGCTTATTTCCTTGGATTAGGTTGGCAAAAGGATCTTGGTTGCAGCTGTCGTCGTGGTCCTGATGCAGTCCCCGCTATACCCTGCTACGCTCTGCGATGCCCTGAAATGTCGTGCTGAACCCTGCTGTATCCCGCTACGTCCACTTATGGCACCAACAACGATACCACATGGAAACACTAGGGCCCTTGATTGAAAGGTTGAAGGACTTATGTCTCAGCGGGATTTGGTAAAACCATGCATTTATCTTCACATAACCTTTAGAGCAGGGGTCTTCAACAGGGGGTCCCCGACCCCTAGGGGGTCCGCGGAGGTACTGCATGGGGGTCGCGAAAGTTTTGGTTGATTAGACTTTTTTAAATATTTATTTATATTATTTATATTTATTTATTTTTTCCACTAATTGAAGTCTTTAAATACACATTAACATGAATTCAACACACTGTGGTAAACAGATAAATAACCCTAACCCTATGCACACATTCACGACACAAGGAGCTCTTTCAAGCTGGGCACCGTTTCATTCACAACAGTCCCATCAGGAATCAAATATGTATAAGTATATATATATATATAGATATATATAAATATATATCTATATCTATTATAACTAAACATATAAATTAATAATATAAATAATATTTACATAATTATATATATATATATATATATATATATTTATAAAATAAATATATATATAAATTATATAATATATATATGTGTATATATATATATATATACAAATATATATTGTATATATACATATATAATATAATAATTATATATATATATATATATATAATATATTATATTGTATATATATATATATAATATATATATATATATAATTATATATATATTTATATATATATAATATATATATAATATATATATATAAATATATATATATATATTATATATATATATATATATATATATATATATATATATATATATATATATATGATATATTATATTGTTCGTAATGTCCCTGTGCAGCCATGTCTCAGTGAATCAAATGAACTCCCGGTACTCTGCGTTAATGCCGTTAGCGCTTCATCTTGTTGCTATGGAGACCGTACATTCACCATAACAACAGAGGAGAGACTCTGCTTCAATCTTCTCCATAAACCCCCGTCCCGTCCCCACCTTCCTCTCTTCCCCCGACGTTGCTTCCCTCCTCTGCATCCCCAGTGACTTTTCTCCAGAGTTCAGGTGGTCAATCAGCCGTTATGTCCACCAAGCCGGCCGGCCGGCATTAGTGCCATCAGCTGTTCTCCGGAGGAAACAACGGCAGCGTGTGGAAGCGGCATTAAAACAACACGAAGACCCTCTCAAATAACATCTTTAGAGAGGGCAGGACTTCACAGAGTTACAGTGAACAAATAAGAACGAACAAAAAGAGAATAAAAGTTAAGAAGTTAAAAAAAGCAAACTCAAAGGCTGTAACAGCTTTCCCGCCCCTATTGCTGCTCTGCCAATCACAAGGCCGTATGTGACACGCTGGCTCTGTCAGGTTCCCTGTGATTCTTATTATGCTAGCGGCTAGTGCTTATGTTTGGATCTAAAAAATTAAAAATGGATCGTTTTGTGACACGACAAAAAAAAAAACAAGTACAAAAGAGAGGCCTACCCCCCACCTCAGAAACCGCAGGTGAAAATAAAAGTGACGATGTAGGCCTGCCTGCTGTAGGCCCCGCAGCTGTAACGGGTAAGCGTAAAAGAGAGAAGACCTGAAAATATACAGACAATTACCTGAAGTTTGAGTTTACCTTCAAGCAGACAGATGACATTGAATTTCCAATGTGTGTCATTTGTTCTACTGTGCTGTCAAACGAGTCTATGAAGCCATCAAAGCTGCAGCGTCACTTGGAGACAACCCACAGCCACTTAAAAGACAGACCCGTTGAATACTTCCAAACTTGTCTCAAATCCCTCCAAGGCCAACATACATTGATGAAAAAAATCAGCCAAAGTTGATGAGCTAGCTTTGAAATGCTCTTATCAAGTTGCTCTTTGGATTGCCCAAAAGAAACAGCCATACACACTTGGAGAGGATTTAATATTGCCTTCAGCAACTGACATGTGTAAAACAATGTATGGGAATGATATTGACATTAATAAACTGAAAACTGTTCCATTGTCGGACACAACCATTGCTCGCCGTATTGACGAGATGGCATCAGATGTGAGGGTGCAACTGATAGAGAAGCTGAGATTGGCAGATGCATTTGCATTACAGCTGGATGAATCAACGGATGTGTCAAAGGACGCGCAGCTTCTGGCGTTTGTGCGCTTTGTGGATCAGAATGAAATGCAGGAGGAATTTTATTTTTGTAAGCGCCTTCCTGAACGCACAACAAGTGCTGAAATCTTCAAAGTGATTGACGCTTTCTTCAGAGAAAATTACATTTCATGGGCAAAATGTGTCGCACTGTGCACCGACGGCGCAAGAGCCATGGCTGGATTAAAAAGTGGCCTAATCGCGCTTGTCAGGGATGTGGCTCCAGAGGTGATTTGGACGCACTGCATGTTGCACAGAGAGTCACTTGTCGCCAAGGACATGAGCGCTGAACTGTCTGATGTCATGGACTCGGTCGTGAAAGTTGTGAATATAGTCAAGAAAAGTGCTTTGCAAACATGACTCTTCTCTAATCTCTGCGCTGCTGAAGGAGAGGAGCACACTGGGCTACTGTACCATTCTGAGGTGCGCTGGCTTTCACGCCGAACAGTGTTGGCACGTGTGTTAGAATTACGCACGTCTATTTGGGAGTTCTTACTTCTCCAAAAGCGCACAGAGCTGGCTGCACTTTTCAGCGACAGTGTCTGGATCACCAAACTTGCATATCTTGCTGACATTTTCGCTGAGCTGAACAAACTTAACAGTTCTATGCAAGGTCGCAACACATATTCCTTTCAGCTGTATGACAGGATGGAAGGCTTCGTCAAAAAAATCAGAAAATGGAAGGAGCGTGTCGGGGAGGGAATATTTTCCATGTTTCCATCAGTGGATGAGCTGGGAGATTCTGCTGTGCTCTCGCCTCCCGTAACACACGCGATTCTTGCGCACTTGGAGGAGCTCCATGGTCAATTTAGGAACTACTTTTCTGAGGCCGACTCCTGTTGCAGGGACAAGACATGGATACAGTTTCCATTCAGAGACAACACAGCAGAAGGCGCACTCCTGACGGTGACAGAGGAGGATCAGCTCATTGAACTGTCCACTGACAGCACGTTCAGAAACATATATGAAACTAAACCACTCACCCAGTTTTGGATATCTTGCCATAAAGACTTTCCACAACTGGCAGCAAAAACAATGATGAGCCTGTTGCCCTTTGCTACAACATATCTTTGTGAAAGGGGATTTTCCTCACTCACCTACCTGAAAAACAAATACAGGTCAAGACTGCAGCCTGAGGCTGATATGACTCTCTGCCTTACAACCTCCATACGTCCAAGGTTAGACAAGTTGTGTGCTACTCATCAGGGTCAGACATCTCACTAATGTGGGAGTATGTATGCCATCCATAGATGGTTTGAGGATTCACTTCCCATACTACATGTATGTTTAAAATTAAAACATGAATCTGTCAGTTATGTTAATAGTTCAGTATTGTATGCAATATAACAGGTATGTTTATGCATGCCAGTGGCACTAACAAGCATCACTTATTTTCCTTTTCACATTTATGTTTTAAAAATGTCCATTTGAATAGCTTTTATGCATGATTACATGCAATTGACAGACATTGTTGATCTTGGCAGGTATCAGTTTATTGTGTTATGTTATGTTTATAAATGGCAGTGGCATGGCCACCCTACTCACTGTGCCTCGCACATGTTTAAAAAAAAAACATGAATATGAACCTGTGTATTATTTGAGTATCTTAGTATTGAATGCACAATAACAAGGTACATTTACACATGGCACTATAGGACCAGTTTGATATAACACAATTTTATACAATATATATAATTAGGGGGTCCCCGTTCCATCTCGCCATCAGTTTGGGGGTCCTTGGCCTGGAAAACGTTGAAGACCCCTGCTTTAGAGGTCTCCCTAAATAAAAGATCAGCTGCAACCGATTCCGAAAAGAGTGGCTCACATCACTCCAGTTCTGAGGTCTTACATTATATGTCAAGACTGAAGTATTTGCTGTTTGCTGCTGCCTTTTAAAAAAAAAACAAATGATTATTTATTTCTTACACTGCACTTTAACTTTTTATATTTTATGTTATACCTGCCCAACCCTATTTGAGCTTGTTTTCAACTTGTGCTCTTGGCTCTTTAAGGACCGGTTTTCATTGTATTCAGATGTGCGTGTGCAGTGTATCTCTTTTGCACTTTGTCTTGGTGCTTATGGTGTTTTGTTTAAAGCACTTTGAAGAACTTTGTTGGTGAAATGGGCAACACTGAATAAGATCAACATGTAAGTAAACACCATGTGACTAGGCTACAAAACTCTTTTTCAAAAGAATCCACAAGAGCATGGGAGTAACGTTGCATACCTCCTCTTGGCAGTGGCGCTGCCGTCCTGCTCAGCCCTCCTCCAGAGGTAGACCAGCAGCCGGTGCTTGAGGGAGTTGATGGTTTTGTCGGTGTAAAGACGAGGGAAGCCCGGCTGACTCTCGGCCTGAGCCTCGGTGTAGACTGCTGAAAGAGTCAGGAGGTCGTCCTCATAACAGAACCGCCCAATAGTCCTTACATCTAGAAATGTTCCCTCTGGAGTGACCTGGGAAAGAGAGAAGAAAGAGAGATGACGGAAGTTAAAAACAAAAAGATGATAATTGGGAGTTTTACGGTGCATTCAGACCAACAAAAAAGCACTTAGCGAATTGCTGCAGGGTTATGCAGCAGGGGGAGTGTCAATGAAACGGCTCATTTGTGTGACGTCTTGTTGTGTTCTTTAACACCGCCCCCCCAATGTAGTTAGGACAAGTATACTTTATATTTCACAATTTATGATTTCCTTCAGATCGTTTATGGAGCTTGATGTTTCCTTTATTTCATAGGAGAGAGAAAGAAAAGAGAGAAGCGAGACATTCAGCTATTAAACAACCTCCCGGGTAGTTCATTGCTTGTGTTTTGTTTTTTTACCATCATAGTGTTTTAAAACCTTCTTGTGGCAGCGATGAAGGCAGTGATGTTTTCTGTACGGGACTCTCACAACACCTCATAGATTGCTGCATTTATTTGCAAACCCCGCCACCTCCTAAACGTACAACCGCCATTCAAAACGAATAGAAAGACCTGCGTCTTTTCCTGGCTGTCTGAACGCTGCCTTAATCTGTTCCTTCAGCAGCAAAATGTCCCCAAATTAAATGTATTTGAATAGAAAATTGAGTAAATAGCCCCTGACATCTAAGCTTAAAATCTACTTTTTAATAAATAAAGAAATAAAAAGTTAAACACCAAATTATTAATGTCTCAGAACATTCGGCCTTTATAGATGATGGGAAAATACACATAACATAACTCGGTGGCGTTTCACCAGAAGTGCAAGTTTTCTTCTGCTCACCTGGAACACGTGTATGGTCTGCTGCTGGACCGACAGCACAGCCAGGATGTTCCTGTAGAGGTACAGGCCCTGGTTGTGGGACAGGATGATCTTGTCACACTTAAAGGACCTGGTGTCGCACAGCCTGCCAGTGTGGAGGTCGATAATGTGGAGGGAGTAGTCTTCTAGAGGAGACCGAGGGTTGGGAGTCACAGATTCGTTGTTCCGATACACCTGGCAGTAGGTAAAATGTGGATAAAAGGGGCAGTCAGAGCCAAACTATGGTAAGTACATAGAGCTGGGCAATAGAGAAAATTAAATACCACGATATTTTTTGACCTAATACATTGATGTCGCTATTGCGGTTATATTGTAAATACTATTGGTGCTTTCACAAAGTAAAGCACAATGACAGTTGTGATAATCATCAATCATGTGGATACCATGACAAAGTGGGTAAAGGCAAATAATAGAACAGTCCGGTAAGTTCAGAAAATAACATCACTTTACTGTAATGCTAACCCTAAACCAGGAAAAGTGTCATTTCACAATATTACGATATCTAAAATTTAAGACGATATCTAGCCTCCTATGTCGATATAGTATTGATATATTGCCCAGCCCTAGAAAGTAGATTTTTAGCAAAGAAGTAGTTTAGTTATGTCTGAGTTTTCTTGTACATTTGTGGTGACTGTGACAGTGGTGTTACCTCAAAAAAGTAAGGTGGCGGCTCCTCTGGGACGTACACTGCCGACCCAACAATGACATAGCGGCAGTCGTCTGTGAAGAGGCTGCACTCCCGGTTGAGGTGTTCTCCGTTTGAGGCCACATTAGTGACGTGGAGCAGGGAGAAGAAGCGATCAAACAGGCGGCCTCGGATGTTGAGGGAACGCTGGTCATTGGCCGTTAGAAGAGTCTCTCCCTCTTGGCCTCTGAGCAGGTCCTGGGCAGCCTGGCAGCCTTGATATTCATATATCTGTAGAAGGAACATTGGGATTGGATTTTCTTTTTCCTCGCATTGCCATCTCTGGTAAATTACGTAGGGATGCACCATTCGATTCCACTTTTTTTCAGAAAAAGTAAAAGTACTAACATTTGGGTACTCACTGATACCGAGTACCAGTACAAGCACTTAATAATCCCTCTGGGTTCCGAGGGTGTTTACAGACACACAGATGATTTTGGCCTGCTCTCATATTGTTGTCAATTTAACAAATCTATGCAGTATTTTCAAAGTACCATGTCTTTTTTCTATTCAAAACTTTGTGCCTGTAGGCTGGATATTTCCCTGAGTTATAGTGCCTCAAAACTGTGTTGTGTGCATCAATAGAAATAAATCATATTCCTGATATCAAAATACTGTGACATTTATAAACAATGAAGAAGGCAAAGACTCACACCAGTAACATGAAAGCTGATTGGCTGCTATGTAAGTTACATCTTGATCTCATTTGTAGTTGAAATATAGCAAAATTATATGTGGACTGGCGAAAGAAAGAACACCACCACCACGGAATATAAAACAAAAAATAGCATTAGAGGTTGCATTGCATGGACGTAGGAAAATTAGGACCGGTTTAAAATTATTTAATACTTCAGCAAATGTAAGACTTTTTAAAAGCCTAAAATTTTGATTGTGAAATTTTAGACTTTTAAAAGAGCCTGTGGAAACCCTGAACCAGGTAAGCCAATTGAGAACAAATTCTCATTTTCAACGACAACCTGCAAAAGTGCGAGACAACATAGAGTTACACATTAAATACGCAAAAAGGTCCACAAAAAACACATATCAAATATAAATATTGAGTCTAGTACAGCATCTGTATACAGTTTGTGCAAATGGGAAAGTACAAGACCCAGATCTAAAACAGATATAACAGCAATACAGGTAAGGTTCCAACAGTTGAAAGATTAAAAAAAATTAAAAATTAAAATACCACAATGTCTAACTCCAAAGTTTAGAGGGGAATAATGAGGGGGAAAAGACTCTAGGTTAACTGTTCTTACCTCCAGGGAAGTCTGGTCAGAAGAGAAGGCGATGAAACAGCGTCCATCAGGTGAGAACTTCCTAAGGAAGCAGGGGGGCTTCTCCACGTTGACGACAGTGAAGTTGGGGAAAAGGTTCTGGTGGAAGCAGCGTACTCTGTACCAGTGAGCTCCGGGTCGGCCCGAACAGATTCTGCGCCTCTCGAGACGATAAACCACGTTTTGATTCTGGATGCGTCTGGGCTTCAGTGTTGGGGTGTCCTCATCCATCGCTGTGATTAGAAAATGATCTCAGACCCTTCCTCAGAAGGGAGTTAGACCGGCGACCAATAAGATGAAACGACTACATGACAAGAGCAGTCCTGTTACCTATGTTTCCTAAAGTACGCGAGAGGGGAGAAAAAGCAGATAAGTGCTTGGTTTTCAAGTTGAACAGGTTTTTAGTTAAAATTGTCAGTTAAGAAAAATCATTTAATTTCTGATCCGATTCAATTCATTCCTGTGAGTATTTTTTTCAGTTGGTGTTCTGGTATTTTAATCTTTTGTTATCTGATTTTATTTTTTATTTTCTTATTATTTCTAGTATATTTCTTGTATTTTCTGTGTCCATGTAACTTGCTGCTGTAGCAGTGATTCCCCATTTTGGCATTAATGAAGTATCCATCCATCTATCCATCAAAACAGTAATAATTTCACAATTTTTTATAAAAGATTCACCATTATAAGAGGCCTAACTCATTGACTAAAACTTAAACCATGAAGTATTTGCTACTTCCAGTTGCACAAATGTGAAGGGATACTTTGAGTTTCTTGGCTGCTGATCAGACAAAGTGAGTACTTTAAGACAGACATCTGGGCTCCTATGAAATTTGATATTAATTAAGTAACCAAATCTTAATTTAGGTAAACCAGAGAAGACAGCAATTCTTAAAAAGAGATCATGATGGGTATTTTCAGACTTTAGAAAGCTTCTCCAGAGCCATAGACGATATAATATTAGCAATGTAAACCAGTAACTAAACACATGACAAGTAAACTGATCTTTAGGGGTGGAAAAATAAATAAATCGAAAATCGTATGAATCGTGATTTTATTGCAACGATTAAAAAAAAATAAAAAATATTTCTTTTTATATGGTACCATTGATAGCACATCAGTTTCCTGCAAAACAGAGCAAAAGCAGAAAACGCAAAAAAAAAATCATGTTATGTACTTCTTTACAAATGAAAGACTAAATAACTGACAGACGTTATGTGCATTCGTCCTAGAAAACAGTTGTCTCATGTCATAGTTTCACCAGAAGTATATTATTCAATTTCTGTTTTAGCTAAAAAAAAGGAAACGAAAACGGCAATACTCAATCCTATTGAATCGCACTAAGAGAATTGTAATAAATGGAAATTCCAATACACATTGAATCGGCACCCATCTACCTATATAGTGAAAGAATCGAATCAGGACAAAGGCATTTCGTCCCAGCCCTGCTGATTTTCAGGTATAAAGTTAAAGCGTGAGGACTGACCTTTTACTGAGCTATGTGTGGTTATAAAGGAACACAGAAACTAAATGCACACGCAAATCGTTGCACTACAACAGACAGGAGGACTCTGTCCTAGGTAGCTAGCTAGGTGTCTGGGTCTGGGTCGGAGCCCGTTCCAACTCGACAATGAAGAGTAGCTACCGTTAATTATATCGCTAACTGCTAGGTATATGACACAGTAAGCAGTTACTCACTTGTTTTTAAAAAGCCAATTGGGAAGCTTTCTGGGTCCTCCAAGTTCAGCTAGTTGTGTTAGCAACAGCAGTTAAGTTTGGCTTACGAGCTCGACAAGTTACAGTTCGCTACCGGGCCGCTAACGTGTACCGTACGTTACTGGGACGTATCCAGCTTCATTTATCCCCCATAGCGCAAAGGTTACTGGAACCTATCACTGTTATTCAATTATCCGACTGCCCGGAGCATCTGTTCCAATGATTGTTGCGAGTGAGCCGTGACGGAAACGCAGAAGAAGAAGATAGCAGTGCTGGAAGCCCAGAGCTGTTGTAAACAGCGCCACCACATCCTCCTCAGGTGAAAAATGGCATTGTAACATAATCAATTATCTGTCACTCTCAAGAGTATATTGCTGCAGCCTGGAGCGTCCCATGTCATCCGTCCCGTCTCATACGGTCTCGTCTCATGCGGAGGCGTGTCCAACGGTAAATCCAGAGGGTCAAAAATGCAAAATCGCGAGTTTCTTTTTTTTAAATTAATTTGTATGATTGCTGTTAACGGCAATCATACAAGAGAAATGCAGACTATCATACTGATGAATAAAAACACTTAAAATATATGTTCGTCTATAAAATAAATGCAGATTATAGGCAAACTAAAAAAATCCTTCTGCCATCCCCGAGTTTCTACTTTTCAAAATAAAAGCTTGCATCTGGAATCAAATACTATCTCTCTTTTCAAAGTTAAAGCTCAGGTCAACTATCATGCTAATGAATCAAATATTTGGTGTGTTTTTATTTAAAAATATATATCCGTCTCTAAAAAAAATGCAGGTGAAAGGCAAACTAAAAAATTCCTTCTATAGCTGCATCTTTGAGCCAAGTTGCAGCTATAGAAAGAATTTCTCTCCCAACAGAGTTCAAGCATTTGGTTTAGTTTAAAAAAAATCCCCCTTTCATACAATAGGCCTACAACACAAAATACAATAGAACCGCTGGCGGAAGTGGAAGAAAAATTCAATCGCATCCTGGCCCAAGACCGTGGCGGCAGAGATACGCAGTCAAATTCAGGACGGGTCCCAGAGACCCGAAGGCCGAGGCCGCGGTAGT
>NC_045740.1:24682095-24682526 GCF_008692095.1 Etheostoma spectabile | reverse complement strand
AACCGCGTTCTGCCCCGGGTCCCAGAGACCCGACAGCATTCTGTCCCGGGTCCCAAAGAGCCGACAGCCGAGGCCGACAGTCACTCTCGCCATGCTGATAAGCAGTTGTATTTGCAGCAATGTCCCAGTGAAGTGTGAAAACAATATAGAATAGGCCTATACAATTAAAAAGTCTTGGAAAGCGTGTAACATGTTTATTTTTGTAGTCTTGTTGATGTGTGCAGATCGTGGATTGTTCTCCCTGACGGCTGCGTCGCTGATGCAGGTTTCATCAGATGTAGCTACGTTAACATGGAACAACACAAGCATAACATTCAGAAATGAGCGAACTACATGTAGGCTATGGCAAAATTGTTACTTCAACAGTTTTTCAATTGATTGCAACAAATGTGGTCATGAATTTACCCGTGACTCCGTCTGGAAAATTATTC
>NC_045740.1:24681031-24682085 GCF_008692095.1 Etheostoma spectabile | reverse complement strand
GTAATTTTGACCCTCTGGATTTACCGTTGGACGGATGACATGGGACGCTCCAGGCTGCAGCCATACCCGTCTCGTCACTCTGGCTATGTTTCAAACCACACATTTTTATCCGAATTAAGTGATATCAAATTAAAAATGCCTCATGGAAACAGTCAAATTTGATGGAATTTCATGAATATTGACTCAAAAGAAAAACGCTTGTCTCATCGGACTTTATCTTGGTCAATATACGGCTTATGCAATTAACGCTGATGGAAACGTTATTTGCCAAATAAATAATGAATTTTCAGTTTCAGGTCATTTTATGGTTGCAGCCCGCCACAAAACAGAGAAGAAGAAGTTTTAATTAATTTCCGGCCAGTATTTCCGCTCTGTTGGCACAGATGCTGGGTGTCAACTAAGACAGTCGAAGTGGACAAACGCGGAGACAACATGCCGTGAGACGTCCTCCAGAGTAAATGAAAGGCACCAAACAGTGAGACATGTCTCAAAAAAGAGTTGTCTCACAGAGGTGCCGGAGGGAAAATAAAAGGCAAGTTGCATCGTCATAGTTGATGGCATTGTTGTTTTCTTATCATAGCTTGCATATGTCGCTATCAGCTAGCACATAAGCACTACAACTTGTGCAATATTGAATATTGATTTGTTGGTATTTTGTCTTGAAAAACTTTTTTTGCAAACGTTTGCTTGAATGTATGCACGTGACGTCATTACTCACAGGTTTTTATTCGCTTTAGGCCAATGGATGGAAACACACATTCACCAGCTTTATTCGCATGAGGTTTTTTTTACCAAATTTCAGATAATTTGATTGACAAGGGGATGGAAACTTAACCAGTGGTCACTCCCATGGATGTGTTAACAGATCGGGTCACTCTGGTCTCTCCCCGATGTAGGTTGAGTGCAGATTTGAGTCTTGCATGCGTGCGTCCCTTTGCGACAAGTAGCATACAAGATGCTAACGAGAGACTTCTGTAAAATAGACTAACTTAACCAAGTTGGTTCACTGCTGGCTACAAGTTATCAATCAAACACAACAAAGGCTGTCAGTTGA
>NC_045740.1:24675250-24681021 GCF_008692095.1 Etheostoma spectabile | reverse complement strand
GAGCTAACGTTAGCAATCAAACAATCATAGACCGCTAAAACGTTTTGGAAAAAAATCTCATCTTCTGTAATTGGTTGTATTGAGAAAAGTTTATTATTTTGTGGATTTCACAAATTTCAGTGTGACATGTTATGCCGTAAATCAACATGTGGCATCTGAGTAAAGGACAGTTATATTACATAATGGAAACAGTCTGGTACAACACATCTCTAATGTTAGATGAGAGAGATATGTCAATAGAAGATAAATCAAACATTATATATATTATAGAAGTACACGTTTAGTTACATTGCAGTTATTACCAAAAATGAAAGTATTCTATCATACATGCTAGTGGTAACCCAAATGTAATTGAGACTAATATGCTATAAATTTATTTTTGAGCATCCCTTGTTATAGCATTTTCTGAATAAAATTGAAAGTACATTGGTAACTGGAGTGAATTGCATTTTGAGGTGACTATCATGGCCACACATGAGTCAAACATACACCTGCTGATTTCAGTGGGATATCAGTGGCAATTTACTCATCAGTAGGTGGGTTTGTAGGTGTGGAGCACAAGTGTTGCAGCAAACTTTGAGCATGACTATAATTGCTTTAACTAAATTGGCAAAGACAAAAACAACAGACCTTTTGGCCTCTTTACCTACAGTGTATATAACTCTTTTTTTTTTAGCCTATTTCATTTAATTGATTTGTTTATAACAGCATGTAGCATAAGTGAACCCAAGGTGACCTGCGTTTTGCTTCCCATAATGACAGATAATTAAATTATGATTATCCTCTTTCTTACGAAGAATGTTCTTACAGATTGAGAATCGCATTATAAAAAAAAGCAAAAGCAAAATGTTCACAGTACATTGGTCTTGGAAGACTGCTAATGGTTCTTTGTGCAATTATCCCTGACCAAAGGGTCTCATTTGAATGTTGTAATTTTCCATAAAAGCACATGTAGTGGCGGGCATAAAAGGCAAGTTTGAAAAGACAAATGAAGAAAAGAATGGAGGGAAGGTTTGTGAAATTATCCACTTTAGAATCTAATGGCATTTTCATTTTAAACCATACCTGATTAAACCTGCTTCAGGATGTGTGTGTGTGTGTGTGTGTGTGTGTGTGTGTGTGTGTGTGTGTGTGTGTGTGTGTGTGTGTGTGTGTGTGTGTGTGTGTGTGTGTGTGTGTGTGTGTCAAGCCTGTGCCTCAAAACTGTGTTGTGTGCATATATGTGTGTGTTTGTGTGCTACAACAATAACCCACACAGACGTAATTCAAAATATAAACTGTACTATCTTCTGGTTTGTTCTTATGCCATTTTCTAAGAAATAGCCAATAAACCGCTCGCTACACAGGACTCTCGCCTTAGCTTTTAGCATCAGACCATGAAGTGAAGAAGGGATGGAGAGTCTACATCTGATTGGTTTTATACACTTTTTTTTCTGCCAGAAGACGCAGTGCTTTTTAAAGATCTTTTTTTTTTTTCATCCGTCTTTGCCTTTTACAGCCTAAAGTGGACAGTTACTGCTCTTGTTCACATCTCTTTCTCCAGGTGAAACAGCACTGACATTCGTCTCCTAATTGCATGCTTTCGGAAACTACCCCACCACAAAATGGAATTACATGAAAACTTCAAATTGTCCCACTTTCTGCAGTCATGGCAAATAAACGGTGGTAAAGAGATGCAACCAATGCAAGCAGGGACATTCAGTGACAACAGGACTTATGTGCACTGTTTAAAACATGTAGGGAAAAAAGACAGAGAGGAAAAAGAGTAGGGCTTTAAACACTATGTTATGGAAAAGTAAATAAGAGAGCTGAACAGAGTACAAAGTCTACAGTTGTCGTTATTACCGTCATTATAACGAACAGAAATATCTAAAAGAGCATTTGCATTAAAGGACATCCGGATGAAAAGTAAAGCGCAGATTCATTGGTTTGATCAAACTTCTATACAAAAGGCATTTAGAAAAGGTTATTCAAAGCATGGGCAGCAAATAGAACAACATAGCTTTACCATTTCCTCCATTTTTTTTTTTTTTTTTCCTCAGACAGTTGTGTTTGGCATTTAACAAAAGCTTTTAACTTTTCCATCTGGCCTAATTTCAGAGCACAATAGGACATTTTAACACCGTAACTTTCCAGTCCTTATGTAGCTGAACCTTTCATGTCTTATGTGACAGTGAATGATTCCTGCTTCTTTCAAAGAAATTACAGTGATCACAAATGCATTATGGCAGGCCGGCTTGCCGCGGTCTCCTCAGCTCCGCAAAATGTGTGACTGGGAGAGAGGTGAACAGGGAGGGAGACGGTTGAGAGAAGGATGCAGCCGTGGGCTCCACTTTAGTCTGCCTCCTGCATGGATGGTAGGCTATACTCATGATGCGGAACAATGACCCCTGTCAATGTTCTACTATCATATGTTGTATTGGATTATTATCATTATTATTATAACTGGATTTTACAGGTTTAATCTATAATAAGACATCGTATTTTTAGCTATATCGTAGTTATAAGCTCATCCTATGTTAAAGTTATTATTGGTCAAGTTAAGTCAGAATGGTACATTTTGATTTTTGTTATTCTTTTCTTTGTAATTTTTTCATTATCTTGTCCGTTTTGTTTGACTTTGTGTCTCACTGCACAATCTGGAAGGCGTGTTGTATGTATTTTTACATGTTCAGATTAGCCTTCACGCTGGTGAGCTGCTAATGGGGATACTAATTAAATAAACAGATACAGAAAAATATGTCACTGAAACGTCAATTTAATGCACAGCTAAAAGCACAATCGTCTGTGTTGCGGAGGAGAAGAAGCCTATAGGTAGCATAACATGGAAACACTAAAGCAAAGTACAAGTACTGAGCTTGACAAATGCAAGTCCTTAAACGAGGATTCTGATTTGGACCCAGGACTTGCCAAAATAAAATAGGAGAGATCAAGTTAAACCAAATCAAACATAATAGAAATTAATCCCATTCATTGACACAGCACACTTTACATGAGGGCAGTGAGAGAGAAAAATAATTGGATGTACAGTCCATCTATAGTGCAGTATCACTGTAAAATCAAATGAAACATATTAAAGTTGAAAACACATGCAGCACAATCAACATAAAATCAGCAAAATACACACAGAACAAGAAGAACACATGAGTCCGCACGCAAGAACCTAAACAGTCTTTGCTTTATATGAGAAACACTTAAATGAATACCACTGTCCATATATAACTATGAATAAGACACTAGTAAATGTGTTGCAGTGCAGACTGATATGTAATAATAATAATAATTCTCCTGTAGTCTCTCGGCCAGAGGTGCAGATGTGTCTATGAAAAAATATCTAAGTGCAAGTAATAAAAGACACAATAACTGAAATCCAAATATAAATCTGAGCCAGCAGCATTTTAAATATGTGTTTCCTGCCCAGACCTTCGATGCCACTTAGATTATATTAACCCTCAGACAGTGTGTGAAGTGGGGAGGCATGGGCCCACTGTGACAAGAGCAAGAATAAGAGACAACCGCTGTTTTGAACATTTTTCTTTTTTTTTTTTCTTTTCAGTGAGCCCACCCACACAAATCACATCTCATTTAAACATGCAACAAGGTTTATGGGTTCAATACATACACACAATGCCACACAATGCCACACATACACACACACACACACACACACACACACACACACACACACACACACACACACCACTGTGTATTTTGTCTCCATCCTAGTCATTTTAACAGGAATCATTTGGTCAAGACACCAAGCCTTAAAAGTCACGAGAAGATGCATTCGACAGTCATTGGTTAAAAAAAAAAGAAGTGAAAAGTGCATGTGTCATTTTTCAGTAAAGCTCAATTAAGTTTTCCATAAGACATTTTTTTTTTTTAAAACACGACTCTAATTAATCATTAACATTTCCTCTACAACCTCCTGTTATTTAATTTAGTTGAAAATAACTCCTCAGCCTCAGGAAGCCATTTTATTGGTTCTTGTGTGTAATCGGTTACAAGGGAACCCTCCTGCTAAATGTTCCACATTTTCAATTTCAATTTTCTTCAAGTGAGGCATAATTTTAGATGTGAGTTACCAGGGGGAAAGGAAGGATAGGGAAAATGCAACAGCCACATTTGTTTGTCAGTGAGTGTGTGTGTGTGTGTGTGTGCGTACATGCGTGTGTGCGCGCACATACTTATGTAATGTGAACCATTTTAATTATCCATTCCTTTCTCTTGATCATGAAAAACAACAGAACATTGCCATTTCACAATTACAGTTATAATTCAGTACCTTCCCTCAAACACACACCCGTCCCAGTTTTCTGCTCTGTTTTTTCTGCTATTGATGTGCCATCATTCACCAGGCTTTAACGGAAATAAGAGCACAGGCTGTAGTGTTTACGAGTGTATGCAGTTTGTGTGTGTGTGTGTGTGTGTGTGTGTGTGTGTGTGTGTGTGTGTGTGTTTATGTGTGATGTGTTGTATGTGGTGTGTGTGTTGTGGTGTGTGTGTGTGTGTGTGTGTGTGTGTGTGTGTTGTGTGTGTGTGTGTGCAACAGTTATTGGGTGCAGAACAGAGAACAAGCATCAGACATTAGGAGAGTATTGATTACAAACAGGACATGGACCATTCTTTCCATTGGGTCAAACTTTCTCCTCATTCCAGTTGTCAGCACAAGATGAGAAGTCAGAGACACAATTATTTTGCCATTTTCCCCAAAGAAAAAGAGACCATGCTTAAGGGAAGAGCTTAGAAAAAGAAAGAGGTCACCTGAACTTGCCTCACTACCCTATCACGTTTCCAATTCAGTCATAGGAGATTGGCCTTGGTGGGGGACTGAGCAGCTGTACACATTACAGCCCAGTCTCAGCAGCTAGAGCTGAAGCAGGCCTGTAATTTTTGCCATTTGAGAGTGTTAGCTGAAAAGCAGAGTGATGGCCACTTTTCTGTTATTATTCCTTTGGCAGAGTGCTGGCTGAAGGAAACAACCATGCTTTAAGAACATGTCCATCATTCACTGGCAGTATTTGGATGATATTTGTGAAAGTATAACTCTGTCATGTTGTATCGTGAACTTTGAAAAGCAAGTGTGGTTGCAAATGTTACGGTATCTGTATGTGTCACCCTGCGTCTGTCCTCCTTGCCGCCTGCATCGTATGGCAGTAGCTACTGTAGCCTAGCCTGCTGCTTTACAGGTTTTTATCAATTGCTTAAGCACTATTTTGAAAGCCGGGACCGGTTTTCCAAACGCTACACAAAATTAGCCTAATCACACACCCAATGAGCAGAACACCTCAGACCCTTTGCAAAATGAAACGCTCTTGCAAAAACTTTACACTAACCATATGAAACACACACATTTCTTTTGACTTAATTCTGTTTGACCAAGTTACACACTGCTGTTACTAACCTTAAAAACACTTAGAGGACTGTAAATGTAGTACACAGAGAAAGTGCAAACATACAATAAGTTCACCAAACGCTACACAAGACCAATGCTGCAAACTGAGGAAAATAGTATTTATTTCTCTCCATATACCCACATCAGTCAACATGTCAACATGGAGAATCAACAACAAACGTGTCCCAGTTCTCATGCTACCACAGTAGTGTGCACAACACTGTTAGCTCAGCAAACAACAGACAAACATAAACTACTGTATCACAGAAAAACAACAACAAACAAAAACAAAGCTGGAAAAAGTACAGAAAATACTAGACATTATCTCTTTGCCTAGCTGGATCTGGCCGAGAATTTCATCAACATCACAGGCGAT
>NC_045740.1:24675011-24675240 GCF_008692095.1 Etheostoma spectabile | reverse complement strand
GCAAGACAACGTGGGAAGAACCGTCTTCAATGTCAAATCCATCGTTGTACAGCTCCGTAGACTAAATGAGGGGTACCTGAACCTGGGGCCGGAGATCGTAAACCCTCCAACGCCGTGCAGAGAAAAACTCTTCAATTGGGTTTGGAAACAGAGAGTATGGTGGAAAGTATACATTGATGTATAAATTTATCGGCCGCTTGAATTCTTCTTGTAACTCTGTCATTTCACA
>NC_045740.1:24674888-24675001 GCF_008692095.1 Etheostoma spectabile | reverse complement strand
CCGAGGTTCAGTGCTTTGCGATACCAGTCCCCCTTGTGGGATTACTGGTTAGCTGTCTTATTTAATTGGTGTCTGTCTTGAGTATCTGTATGTTTTCTGTTGTTGCTGTTGTA
>NC_045740.1:24669545-24674878 GCF_008692095.1 Etheostoma spectabile | reverse complement strand
CATGAGTCTAATAATAAAGGCTATCTATCTATTGTACTGTAAGCTGTGGATGGTGTTGAAACCAGTTTTGTCAGTGACACATTGTCCCAGATGACAATGTGTTGCATCTGGTGCATTTGGTTGACTGCTGTGTTGATGTTGCGCAATCTGTCCAAAAATTCAAGAATGTGAGGTGTGTTGTAAGGGCCCTTTTTGGCATTACGGAGCAGGACCCTATCCTGTGTAACGGTGATGTTACCCCCACGTTGCCCTGGGACATTGATTATAGCCCTGTGGCCAATGATATTTCGGCCTCTTCTTCATGCTTTTGTTAGGTTGAACCCTACCTCATCTTTTTATATATATATTGACGCAGGATTTCTTCAGCATCCATCTGTATAACCCTCTGAAATACAGTGAAAGTAAAGATGGTGTTGTTCAGGATGGATCTAGTATACAGTCAATGAACATGTAAAATATTCATGTTCATTGTATGCAACATCACAGTGCTAGAGTGAACAATACATACCTCCACATACTCATGCCGCAGCTGTTTGACCCTCTGAATTCTGCTCAAAAGGTACTCGATAAATTTACTTCATTTGAACCTGGTGTATTTTCAGAATGCGTGCCAGAGCTGACAGAGAGACCTGAAGGACATGATTGAAAATGGCATGGTCACCGATAATGTTGGCTTGGATTTCTCTGAGCCTGATAGCATTGTTAGCCAAAACCACGTTTTACGATCTCTCTCTCTTGTGTGACTATGGGACCCCCCTTCCTCCTTGTCGTTCTCGACCATCAATCTTATGTAGAAAATATTACACGTAACCTACTGTAACATGTCACAGGAAGGGGTATCAAAAGTGCTGATGTTTTGATATTCATACAATAAGTAGCTGATTGCTGTAACTGTAGACAGATTTTCTTTTACCTGTTTCCCTGTCAAAATGTCTCTATGACATATGCCGCTGTATATCTGCTAAGATTTGGCTCTTACACCGGCCTCCCTCAGCGCCAATCCATGGTTCACGACATGGTCCACTAGTGCTGCACAAATTTCATTTGATAAATTTGGTCCTCTTCTTCTGTGAGTACATTCTCCAGCTTTAGGTATCCTCTACCTCCGTCTTCAGGTATCCTCTACCTTCGTCTCCTCCTTTCTGGATTCCCCCTCTCACTCTCATTCTTCTTCTTTCATTTTGGTTGAAGGCAGGTGAACTTACCTGCTGCCTTTTATATACTGCTCAAACCTGATTGGTGTGTCCAAAATTAAGCAATCATGTGTTTGCGCACTTTGTGGCTGGGTTTTTAACCAATTGGTTCATGGCAGTGTTCATTTGAAAGCCTTTGCTTTATAATGCAAGGAAGTGACATCATGATATATTTCTGTGTCAAATGCATACAAGTGTGTTTAGTGTTTTTCAAAAAGTGGGAAGCTGACAATGAGCTTGCTAATGCGCAAATCTAGGCCGGTGTTTTGCTCCTTGAGTGTAATATTTGCCAATTGTAAAAAAACTTTAAAAAAATTGTAATGCTTCCCAGCAGAACACAACAGAAGTGTTTTTTTTGTACATTTTTAATGCATTTTAATAAACAATTCAGCACATTAACCTTGAAGTCCAGGCTGCCTGTAGGCCTCATGCCAAGTGGGAAAAACAGTTCCGTTTTCCTATCCGAGAGTTACAATATCTCCCACTTGACAAGAAGAACTACAAAAACCGCTGCTGGGTGCAAGCACTGGCAGTTTAATCTAAATGAAATCCAATATTAACATAACGATGTTTGGTTTTAAAGGAACTACTGCTGCTGGTTTGTACCTGGGTTTTAGTTGTTAACAAACCGCAACAAATACTGCATGTAAGACTATAAAGATACCTAACTTAGAATTCATTTTAATGTGGTGAGGCTTTTTTCCCAGCAGACATTTTAAATTGTCATGGTAGGAAAAGCACAGGAAAGCACATGTAATGAATATATTGTTGGATTTGGTCTTTTCATGGGATTTGGTGACACTAAGAAAAATATTGAATCTCAGCAGATTTATAATCAAATATCCAGAGGCTCCCTTTACAGATTTTTGATTTGCATTGTGTCATAAAGCTGTTTATATCAATGGAATAATTTAAAAGTCTCTAGCTTTATTATATTTTATTCCTATTTCCTACACAAAACCACAGGTGGTAATCGTCGGCCTCCAACTCCAATTAAATGCAATTTGTAAAATTATCATCACCTCGCCAGAACAGTCCTTTAAAGATGACTTGCCAAGTTTCAGGTGTTATCAGCCATGCTTATGAATAAAGAAAAGCAATACAAGTTGATATTTGTGTTGAAAGAAATAGCCTCTGCATGTCATTATGATAATGGCGATCGCTGTTGAGGCGTAAAATTGTTTACAGACTGAGGAGGCATAATATGGAAGGGAGGTGTGATTGTGCAAGAGTTTATTCAATAAAGACCATAAGTGACAGACAACATAAATTGACTAAACCATTATTGTAAAAAAAATGCATATCCAGTGTTTGCGCCTTTTTTTTTTTAGTAGTGAATTTTGGACCTCCTGATCTGCAGCTGCATGTCTTTTCCCTCACCCTAATTCTCCTCCTTTCTCTACATCATCTCTCTATCCCTCTATCTCTCTCGTCTATTTTGTGTCCTGCCTTTGTGTTTGCAGGTAAATGAGTTCTTAGTGAGTATTAACTAAGATCAGTGGTGGTTATCTGATCAGAGCAGGTCACATGGAACAAAGGCCTCTCCTTTTCCTCCAGCCACCTGCACTGCCCACTTCAAATGAGCTTGAAAAAACGTATGTGTGTGTGTTTGTGTGTGTGCGTGTGTGCGTGTGTGCGTGTATGTGTGCGTCTCCAGGACTGAGGGGTCGACAGATGCTTCTTCTCAGTGAACACAATGAATTACTTATAGGCCGTTAAGCCAAACACGGCCGCGATGGCCGCTGGTTTACCCAACACTGATAGGGCCATCTGCCGAGGTGACTCTGCCTTCCCCACCGCTCTTTTTTTACAGACACGTAACCAGATGCTTATCTGCCAGGGTGGGGCCCCACTGCTGATTAAAAACATCAGGACTCCTACAATTGTCTTTGTGGATTTCCACATGTGTGTGCACACAAGTAGTGTTCAAGTCATTGACCCGTTATTTCAGAAATCCCTGTCTGATGGCAAATCTGTCATCACAGTTATTACATAATGAACAGTACTTAATATTACATATGACATGTTTTATTACATTGTGGTCTGCACTTTTCTCCAATGCAAAAACTCTTCCAAAAAACGTTAGGAATAGTTTTTACAAGGATTATTTCTGATTATTTTTTTCAATGTTTTTAGGCTAGAAGGGCCATTTTTAGCTGTTTTTACTCTAGGTTTTGTATAAGCTCCATTATATTGCTGTTACACTGAATTTAAGTCGTTAACTGAAGATTTGACTTGCAAAGGGTTAATAAAGATCCTATCCTTACACACAATTTAATTATTGAGTTTGGGTTTTCCATTAACAATTCCTGAAGGATTTCACAATGTTGAGTTTTGCATATGTGTGGGTGTATGTCTGTTTGTGCGTCTGGGACCTTAGTTGTATGATACGTACCTGATGGAGTGGTTGCCATGCTTACAGGACTCCTCTGTATAAACTGTGGAGATGATAGATTTAGGAAGGTTTCAGTCAGTCAATGTGCTTCAGTCAAACTTTACTGTGCAATCGCTGTCATATTCAACTCTATGTCTATATAACAGTTTGTCAAAATGATTAAACTGTGAGTATTCAACATGCACGTTCCTAGATGTTTCTTATGTGCTGGGATTAGTCATTATCATGTGCTATTCATGGTTTTATGTTGAACTGAAAGATTCAGTTCCTAAGTGCATTTGCTTTAGAGATGAAAAATACATTATGTGGGCTAAGTTCAATAGTTCAAAAGCACTACTTAAACAACATACGTTTTTATTTGAACACTGCTACATATGGCAATGTCATGGTAAAATATTCTAATTTTGTTGAGTGTTATGTTTTCGTATGATTGCATTATCATCCAGCCATAAATAAGGGTGTTGATTGGCTTATTTCAGATCAGTTACACATTGTGACTGGATATTTAATTTTCTTATAAAACTATGTGCGGTACTGTTTTGCGATTTATAAAAGGGGGCTTTCTCACACAGATGCAGGGCCAAACCATCCATTTTTAAACAAGATAAAATTGATAATTGATAGTATATCTGCAAGCTGTTTTTTATTTGAGTACAGTCGTATAAAAATGTAAGCAATGTGAGACGCAAAGGTGAAGTAGACCAGGCCGAGGACAGCAGAAGATCTGCCAGCTATCACTGAACGCTCCGCAGCGTGTCTGCATCTACCCACTGAATGACAATTTTGATTATAGTTCATGTTACCTGAGTACTGCATTGTCAAAATTAATTTAATATAACAGCGGGTCATGCAAAGAAATCTGAAAAACATACTAAACAGAAACATTATCCAAATTTTCCCTTGGGAGACCATTACAGGTTATCTATTATTTCTAACAAGGGTCGGCATATGTTGTTTTGTGTGTCGCTTAATGAGTGCGTTCTACTATATTTAAACTGAGAAGTATTTGTTTGTACAGTCAGTGTTTATGACTGTGTGCTTATAATGCATCCAATGATGAGTAATAATTAGACTTTGTTTTAACTGGTACATAAGGGTGTTTATACTATATGCCGTTAAATTTGGTTTTAAAGGTTTAAATTTCCGTTTTAATTGGAATACCTTTTTTTTAACAAAAACACATTAACTAGTAACATCTGAATCTTACTTTTTGCTACTTCATTAAAGGAATAGTTTGACACTTTTGGTAAAACGTATTACATTTCTTGCAGAGCGCTAGATGAGAAAATTTATACCCCCTCTATGAAGCTACAGCTAGCAGTTAGCTTAGCATAAAGACTGGAAACGTTACAAAACAGTTCCAAAATCCTCATGGCAGCATCTCTAAAAGCTCACTATACAGTTGTACATGTGTGAAACTCTTACTACGGTCTGCATCACCAACAGTCACTAAATAGTTCCCATCACCAGCAGAACTCATTCCAAGCAACACGTGACACAGACATGTCTCAAAACAGGCTCAGTGCACCAAACACTATGAACAATCCTCATCTAGATAACACACACTGTCACTCAGAACACACTAAAACTCAGCAGCTTAGGGGTAGCAGGAACCGGGGGGTTGCTGATTCAAGTCCACGTACGGAACGAAGTAAAGAGCAGGGACTGGTAGCTGGAGAGACGCCAGTTCACCTCCTGGGTGCTGTGTAGATGCTCAAGATGCTGCCCCCCCCCCCCCCCCCCCC